>NC_090283.1:24658248-24873248 GCF_037392515.1 Haliotis asinina | reverse complement strand
TCACTGTGGAAATCTGCTAGGTTTATACCTCGTGTGTCTGTGTGTGTCTGTGTGTGTCTGTGTCTGTGTGTCTGTGTCTGTCTGTCTCTCTGTCTGTCTGTCTGTGTGTCTGTGTGTATTGTTCCATCGATTCTGAAAAATAACTCAGTAAAATGGGTAGGTTCAACATCCTTTCACACCCATGAAGATCCAAGTTGTACTTGATCATCAGGAAATCATACTTGTCAAATCATAACAACATAGGGTGGTCAGACTCGCTGACGTGACGGAAACGTGACTTTGTACCAGAATATAGTGTCCATGACATTAATCACCGGATTGCCTTGACTCGATTAGATACAGATCGGCGCCATACAGATGCAATATTGCTGAGTGTGGTCATTAAGCAATAAACAAACAAACGTTCAACCACTACATGTGTTACGACTTCTAACTGTTCAGAATAACACAAAATGTGTATTAATCTACAGAAAGCATGACCCCACCAAAGTATGACGACTTATTGCCATCATAGAGGTTGTGTCTCGACGACACCTCCACCCAAACCTCCTCGCCCTTGCTGAGGTGATCGACAGCAACGGCAGATCCATCAGCAACGTATATATTGGCGTCCGTCGCGACGTATCCGCCAGCCATGGGCACCCTGCCAGACTTCATGATGTACACGTTCATGTAGGTGTTTGTCTCCACCATCTCCAACTTGGTCCAGAACATGTAGGTACCAGACTCTGGCGCCGAGAACTTCCCCGTGCTGGTGTTAAAGGCAGATCCGGCGTTGTATCGGGTCTTATTGAATGTCAAAGCAGTGAAAGCAGGCGCCCTGTTTGTTGGATTGGAAACTTGGAATGCCACGTCTCTGGTCTTTGACGCTGAAGAAAAACAATGGAATTAGATATTCAAAGGAAGACATGAAGACGCCCCTGATGCAGAAGGATGCAGCTATACTGAAAACGCCCTTGATACCATGAGTGGGTGAGTCTTACGCCGCTTTTTGCAATATTTAGCAATTTCACGGCGGGGGTCCATAAATGGGCTTCACTCATTGTACCCAAGTGGGGAATCGAACACGAGTCTTCAGAGCGACGAGCTAACGTCTAAATCACTAGCCCCATCCACCCCCGCCCCCGATACAGGAGGATGCAACTGTACTCAGGATGCCCTTGATACAAGAAGATGCAACAGTAAAGGATGCCCTTGATACAAGAAGATGCAACAGTAAAGGATGCCCTTGATACAAGAAGATGCAACAGTAAAGGATGCCCTTGATACAAGAAGATGCAACAGTAAAGGATGCCCTTGATACAAGAAGATGCAACAGTAAAGGATGCCCTTGATACAAGAAGATGGAGCTGTATTGAAGACCTGATTCTAATTAGGACTTAAAGACTAGAATCAACACAGTCTATCCCCTGGTGGGAGAGAGTGGGTTTAGGTTTACGCCGCTTTTAGCAATATGGTAGCATTATCAGGGCAGGGCGTCATAAATTGGATTAACATTTGAAAAGACATTGGGTTAACATTTGAGAAGAAGAGTTGTGTTATTTTATCTGTTATTGATTACACTGTCAATAACTAACAACTCTAAATAATGATGAATATCCATATATTGCTGCTTGAAAAAAAAATATCTCAAAATATAATCAAGATGTACAATTAGCAAACTCATTGGAAGATGGTTCTTTAGTTAAATACTTTGCGTACCATGCGGAACACACATGAGCAGTTTCTCAGATACAGCTCAAACTAGTATTACATGATGTCCACTTTGACCTTTGAAGGTGCATCATGTTAGATGTGTATATCACACCAGCCATATCTGGAGGAAATAGACAGAGCACAATGGATGAATTCTGCAGAGTTGCTTCCCTTTGGCGGACCAGAAACCGATTACTGGCTAGTTTGACATATCTATGTGCCTTTGTTTCTAAGGTGGTAAGTAAAAATAACTCACTCACTCACTCACTCACTCACTCACCCAATAAAATTCACAACTCAAATGAGTGAGTTTGAGTTGCTCAGGACATGGCATTTTGTAATTCAAAGAAGACTCTTCGTGACATTTCGTGTTTTATGATGGCCGTGGCTATTGTACACTCTAAGTAATTGGAGTATGTGGTGAGTGAGTGAGTTTAGTTTTTCGCCGCACTCAGCAATAGTCCAGCTATATGATGGCGGTATGTAAATAATCGAGTTTAAACCAGACAACCCAGTGAGCAATAGCATGAGCATCGACCTGCACAACTGGGAACTGATGACATGTGACAACCAAGTCAGCGAGTCTGACCACCCGATCCCATTAGTCGCCTCTAACGACAAGCATTGTTTATTGAACGCCACGTTTCTAACCTGGACCGAAATACAGGAATGAGCTTAGGCAATTCTGGAGAATCGGTCAAAAGTTATCTCACCGAAAAGTTCTCCGTTTTATGAGTGGGATTAAAAATGCAGGACACCTCGAAGAATCAGATAAAATTGATTTAAAATCAGAGGATTCCAAGATGAACAATAGACACATTTTGAATGAGGTTGAAAACGCATTTAAGCGCACAGATGGCCCAGGTATCTTCAATGAGGTTCTTGCTAAGAGGTCAGAACCTGTTAGTGGCATTGCTTTAAACCTTTGCGTAGATGGGACAAAATCAACGCTGGGGCTGTGAAACATAAGCATGCTGATATAGATATTTTTGTTGTATGAAAATAGGTCATCATTGGCAGAACGGCAAAGCAGAGCATGAGCTTAATAACACGATCCAGACAACAGACAATGTGCTTAGATCTGCAAAGACAGAATGCAGCGTCCATTATTCTGTGAGGTAAAATATACTGTAATATTCTGTATACAGTGTAAGCTTCATTTCACAGCCGCACGCTTCAAACCAAGTCCAACTTCCAGCTGATAAATCAGACGACACCAACTACCCGCATAGTACCTTTTCAACAACCTGTACAGTTGACAAATCAGACGACACCAACTACCAGTACAGTTGATAAATCAGACGACACCAGCTACCCGCACAGTTGTTAAATCAGACGACACCAACTACCCGTACAGTACCGTTTCAACAACCTGTACAGTTGACAAATCAGGCGACACCAACTACCCGCATAGTACCTTTTCAACAACCTGTACAGTTGACAAATCAGACGACACCAACCACCAGTACAGTTGCTAAATCAGACGACACCAACTACCCGTACAGTACCGTTTCAACAACCTGTACAGTTGACAAATCAGGCGACACCAACTACCCGCATAGTACCTTTTCAACAACCTGTACAGTTGACAAATCAGACGACACCAACTACCAGTACAGTTGATAAATCAGACGACACCAGCTACCCGCACAGTTGTTAAATCAGACGACACCAACTACCCGTACAGTACCGTTTCAACAACCTGTACAGTTGACAAATCAGGCGACACCAACTACCCGCACAGTACCTTTTCAACAACCTGTACAATCGATTTGTTTACATGAACAACTACCATCGGCGCGTACAGTTACTGTTTTTGTGAAGCGAGTACAATTAATGAACGTAAGTTTCGTTTCACATAATAATCGTCCAGAAGGCGGGGTTTCCGGATATGTGGGGTCCGAGTAAACGGGGTTCGACTGTATCTCAGTTTGTATGTATTGACAGAAGCTAAAATCTTGATGCAGTGGCTACATAGCCTCATTTAGCCTAAAAAGCACAATACGTCACATTATTTCAATTAATAATGGTGAATAATAGTAATAATGAAAGTGGTCGATTTCTCGGTTTTTCCGATTTCTCGCCGACAGACGTGTCAAGGAATGCTTCAATTGTCAATAAAATATAATGTGCTATGACCAAATGACATGCGGGTTATTCTCCACGACCGTTCAGCTCATCATTCTTTATGATCTCGTATTGCTACTGACAGCATCCGTGGTATTCAAGACATGTATTATTTAACGTATTATCGTGTGTATTATTCTACCTCGTTGGGTATGCCAGCCACGACAGCCATATTTTGTAGCTCTTCAAAACTCAAAATAGGACCAGGTCCAGTGAGTTGGGGGATGTAATATATACAATTCCCTACCTTGCGGGGGTTGTTTTCGATGTCAGTTTTTAACCCTATGCACCCTTATGCAGCCAAATTTAGTGATAAGATAATTACAATTTAAACGTATGTAGCAACACTGTTACTTCTCATTGAGGGTCGGTGAGGTAGCGGGCGGTGGGGTAGCCTAGTGGTTAAAGCGTTCGCTCGTCACGTCGGAGACCCGGGTTCGATTCCCCACATGGGTACAATGCGTGAAGCCCATTTTCTGGTGTCCCCCTCCGTGATACTGCTGGAATATTGCTAAAAAGCTGCGTAAAAGTAAACTCACTCACTCACTCACGGTGAGGTAGCCTAGTGATTAATGCGATCGCTCGTCACGCCGAAGTCTTAAGTTCGATTCCCCATATGGACACATCTTGTGGAGCCCATTCTTGTGCGTCCCATCTTGATATTGATGGTATATTGCTAAAAGCGGCGCAAAACTTCACTCAGTCACTACTTCTCATTGATGTTTCGCTTAATTCGGTTATGACATGCTCTTTGATTCTCACAAAATTAATATTTGCCTCTGAAATTACCGCACTGTTGGAGTTTTTTACTCACCACGGTGATACTTATGCGCCCTACTTTCAGAAAATTCTGAATATCATTGGTGACAGCAAATGTGGCTCCACGCCACATGTTTTCTATTCTGCTGACTCATCAGCTTTCCTGTTCAAAAGATCGTCTTTAGTCTGACGTGCGACGTTCCGCAGCAAAACAATAAGGTGACTAACCTCATTTGTCCCAATGAAGCTTTATGTTGTACTACATAGATTCAATCGAGAACCGTTCAAAGCATGTGAGATAAAAACAATCTACACATAGTTCTAGACTACAACACCAGGTCTGGCATAGAACTTAGATCTGTCAGTATGACATAACTCCTATTGTATATTGTCATTCTCTGCAAGTGCACTGGAAAGTTTCCAACATGAAATAATACATGCAGAGCGCTTTAACAGTTGAGATGTCAGATAACAACTATAGACACAGTTCCTATTTTAGTTTTGCACGCAAAGTTTTTTTACCGATAATTTAGAAAAAAAGTCCATATCATGTGCTGTCAGTCTCTAAAAGTGCACTCGAAAGACATTGAAATCAAACAATATGATTAACAGCCGCTTACCAAGAGCCGTCACCAACTTCTTGCTGTCCTCAGACTGTTTTTTCACAGCGGCCAGGTCAGCTGCCAAAGTCGCCAGACTGGTGTTCGTCGTAGTGTGTACATCCGCCAACACCATCTTCAGATCCTGTGAAACCTTCACCAAAGACTGCTTGTTATCCCTGGTCTGGGTTTTCACGGCGGACAGGTCACCTCTCAAAGTCGTGACTTCAGAACTCGTTAGGATTAAATTGTTCTGCGTCAGAAGCAGACTTGCAGAAGTTGAGTTCTGTTCCAGTTCTAGCTTCTTCAGATGTTGTGATGCACTCTGTGCCAGCGTCTTTGTCAACTGGAGTTCGGCTTCCTTTTGTGTGATCAACTGTATAGCTGAGGACGTATTCTGGATACATCTGTCTGTATCTTTCTTTACATCACCAACAGTAGCGTTTATTAGATTGAACTGTTTGTCCAGCATTTTGATGTCCGTCTGAAATGTATTTACCTGTGCTGAGTTCATCTTGACGTCATGACTAATCCTGTCCAAAATTGTTAAGTTTAGCTGATTATTCATGTTACCATAAACTCGTTTCATGTGATCCATTTCTGATTTCAACACAGCTACATCATTAGAAGATATCTTCAGTTCTGCTTTTAGGGCATCCACTTCCTTTGTCAGAGACGCAATTTGAACTGCTGATTGTGCCTTGCTGACCTGTATATCTGTTTGTAATTGTCCAGTTGTTGTCTGAAGTGTGGTCACAGTCTGTTCCAGGAGTGTAACGTGACTCAGAAGGCTTGAGGCATCTGTACTACCATCTGGCTTTTTCATGGGCAGAATCAACCCAGACAGGGATCCACATAGTAACATACACAGCGACAGAACAGCGAGGTACATTATGCTCGTAAGCTGGTTTGTGTTTTAGCAGGCTGTCGTATTTTGGTTTTATCTCCAGGAACTTGGTCATGTGGGAAACGGTCATCTGCTGCAACTGTTCGAGATTTCTGGCACTCCTGTTAGTATTGCACATCACAGATACAACGGTGCCACACTACATAGTGTTCATTCAGTCTTACAGCGAATAAAGGGATATATGTTTTCTGTGAGTGAGTGAGTCAGTCAGTCAGTTTGGTTTTAAGCCACTTTTAGCAACACTCCAGCAATATTACGACAGGGGAGATCAGAAATAGGCTTCACACAATGTACCCATGTTGGGAATCGAACCCGATCTTTTGGCGTGACGAGCGAACATTTCAACCACTGGGCTGCCCCGCCGCCCAATTTTGTTTCTGAGGACTATACAGTACAATACATAACAAACTCAAAGGGACGACTAATTCTACTTCGTTAGCAGCAGTTCATTAAAAGTAGTTCAACTAAAATATACAGAAAGAGGAGGGGAGAAAAGAAATGTTATATCGGTCAGTTCGTCATAAGTGTGTTCATCGCGGTATTTTGCACACAATATTCTCTGTAATTATAGAAAATACATAGAGGATATTGGGAAAATGAAGTAATAAAGTAAAAGTAAAAAGTAAAAAAAAGTAAAGTAAGAAAAATAACTATACTTTTGTGGGAAATACAAAAAGCCTGCTAATGAGTCGGAAGTGGATTGTGTATTATTTCCATAAGCGTCTTCATTATGTTTTCTCAACGCGGATGCAGAATAATGAGGAAACAAGATATGTACATGCTGTAACATCAACCCAGCTCAAACACGTATAAAACATTAACGTCAGATATTAACCAGTCTGAATTATTCACCACCGTTATGAACAAATTTTATTTCATTGATCATCGGGTGCATGAGAGAGTGAGTTTAGTTTTATGCCGCTTTTAGCAATATTTCAGGAATATCACAGCGAGAGACACCACAAGTGGGCTTCAGGCAATGTACTTATGTGGGGAATCGAACCCGGACTTTCGGCGAAACAAGGGAACGCTACAACTGGGCTACCCCAACGTCTCAGATGATCATCGAAAAGCCACCCGTGAAGATCCGCATTAGCAGTACACTGCAGTAACCCCTGCTTGTCGTAAGAGGCGACTAACTGGATCAGTGGTCAGACTCACTGACTTGGTTGACACGTCATCGGTACCTAGCTGCGCAAATCTACGATCATGATGTTGATCACTGGATTGTCTGGTCCAGACTCAATTATTTACAGACCACCGCCATATAGCTTGAACATTGCCGAGTGCGGCGTAAAAATAAACTCATTTACTCATCCAAGAGTACATGTAGTGACGACAATACTTATTTGCATCCATGCATGTCATGTCATGTCATGTCATGTCATGTCATGGTTCCAGCTTTTGTTTCCCGAAACGTGTAAACAAAGCATAATATTCCTGAGGATTGACAGAATGACGGCAGCAAATAAATGAAGCGTTCGTAAATTCAAGTGGCCTCTCTTTTCTCACTAAGCAATTATGCTACCTCTCCAAGGAAGAATTACCCAGTTCGTGGATTGTCTGTAACAAATTCAGAGGAACACGAATGCGATTCGAAGTCATTTGCCATCTGACTTGAATCCTAAATTCATGAGCAACGGAATCAACTGTTTTGATTGTTTGTTTGCTTATCGCATAAAGCCGAACTCAGCAATATTACTAAATTGCAGCAGCGGTCTTTAATTAACAAACTGTGATCAAGAAAATCCAGTGATCAACAGTATGAGCGTCGATCTACCCAATTTAGATACGATCTGTCAACCATGGAAACGAATCTGACCTCCCGATCCCTGTAATCGCCTTTTACAAGCATCGTCGAGGACATGGTAGGGAACTTTCCATTATGCTGCAGCCACATATCTCACTCCTACGGTAACCCGTGAAGGTCCCGAGGTCGAATAGGCCTTCAGCAACCCATGCTTGCCATAAAGGGCGACTAGGCTTGTCGTAAGAGGCGACTAATGGGATCGGGTGGTCAGGCTCGCTGACTTGGTTGACACATGTCACCGGTTCCCAATTGCGCAGATGCTCACGTGGTTTATCACTGGATTGTCTGGTCCCGACTCGATTATTTACAGACCGCCGCCATATAGCTGGAATATTGCTGAGTGCGGCGTAAAACTAAACTCACTCACTCCTGTGGTGTCCTTTGTGATTGTAAACCTAATCCTTTGTAAGTAATATATTAGCGTTTGCTGTGACAGACTGACAGGTAGTCTCTGAGATGAACGTATTTTACAGGGAAAATACATTAGATATAACGAAAAAATATAACGAATCCTGAGACTTTCTTCATTTTAGACTTTCTTGGGCTTTCTTGGATAGTACTTTTGTTTCGGACCTGTGTGACACAGTTGTTAGTGTCTGTGTCTGGTCGGGTTTTCCCTTTTTTCGACTAAAATAAAAATCGTACACTTCCAAATTTCGCTATGAAGACCGATTATCATTCAGCGGTGATTACTGTACAAAGAACTATGGTCATGAGGAAGTGTATGTGGTGTTGCACTCGCAAAACATTCATTGATATCAAATCAACATTGATTGACTCCTGTATCCCTCCCATGTTTTTAGTCGTAAATTAGAAACGAATCCCCCCTACTTTTTATGAATATATTTGAATGATCGGGTGCAGTTGTCTTCTAATTTCACAGTCTAGTTGAGCTCGATATGCCGTCTTGGTTAATAAGGTTTTGTGTTTCAAAGTCACAATGCAGAAAACACAGGATGGTTATGCTATGCTTTCTTCTTTTGTATTTTGTCAGCAAGATGGATCACGTTGTCATAGAGACATATAACATCATTGATCATACAGTGATAACATAACCTTCCTATTAGTGTTCTATATGTTTACAGCTGGTTGAGTAACCCTCTCGATCTGAGTACAGTAGGAAATTAATGTTAATTAAGACTTCAGATCCCAATGGATTTTTTAAGCATTGGGTACTCAAAACTATACACAACAAAAAGAGTTAAGGACAACCCCAATATTCAGCATTTAAGTATTACATGGGTCATAAAATGAACTATTAAATAAATATGATTGAAAATTGGAGTGATCCTTACTTATCCTTTTTCTTTTTCCTCTATTTTATTCATTTGTTTGTTTGGGGTTTTGTTGAGTCTTTTTTTTGTTTTTGTTTTTTTTTTTTAGCTGATTTATATTTTTCATATTACTTTGCGTAATAGCGAAAGTAAATGCATTTTAACGCTTATGAAATTTATCTCACATCATGACAATTATTTTGTTTTGTTCATTTTTATTCAACTTCAAGTCTGGTTTTGGAGGGGTTTTTTGGGGGGGTTTGGGGGTTTTTTTTTGGGGGGGGGTTGCTGATTTATATTTTTTTTTAAATTTCTGTCTGAAATGTTATCATTTGAAAAGACCCCTTTACTTGAGTGAGTGAATGTGGGTTTTACGCTGCTCACAATAATCCAGCAATATCACGACGGGAGACACCAGAAATGGGCTTCACGCTTTGTACCCACATGGGAAATCGAACCCAGGCCTCTGGCGTGCCGAGCGAACGCCTTAACCACTAGGCTACCACGCCGAGATCTTTTCAGTAGAGGTATTTTCCTCCCTTGGTTAGGCACAATACGGTGAGATTTGGGTGGTGAACATTGCATTGAGACATCTGAGCATGTTATTAACAAATAATACTTCGTTTGTAAAGCCGTCTCCCTCTCCTTTTTAACAGCTGCTCAGAGAGTTAGACCACAAACTGGTCTCTGGGGATTTTCAGCATTGAGTACTGGTTATTGGTCATTGAGTATTTGACAGATTATGTGAAGTATCACAATCGAGTTCACCTATGTTGAACTAGAGACTGGCTTCCCATTAATGAATATTGCCCCATAACCATATTTACTTTCTAGTTCTCAAGATTTAAATGACATAAGCCTTTTCTTCTGCCACAAATTCGAGTTAGAATTGATCTTCCACAACCCATACTTGTCGTAAGATACTACTGAAGGGATCGTGTCGCAAACCTCGCTGACTAGTTGACACATCTCACGGCATCCCAATTGTGTAGATCGATGTTCATACTGTTATCACGGGATGGTCTGGTCCAGACTCGAGTTTTTACAGACCGCCTCCATGCCGCTGGAATAGTGCTGAAAGCGGCGTAAAACTAAACTCACTCACAGAGGCCATGGCATTGTTTGTGGTTAAAGCGTTCGCTCGTCATAACGAGATATGCTGACTGAGGCGTTAAACAAAGAACCAACCAGTCCCCAATTTCCCACCTCTGTCGGGCACTTCGTCTTTGTAGACAGGTAGGTGGTTCTATCTATAATATACCGAGCAACGCAAATAAGGGAACATCACTTGTCAGTGTTTCTCTGTTTGTTTATTTGACTCAGTATAAGTATGCATGTATCTCTATGTATCTCTCTTTCAAAAAAACGTTTTCATTTTTTGGCGTGTAATCGTCAAACATAGAATCGTTCATGCACCTAGGCGCCGTTATTTCAAGTCAAGTGAACGTAAGATTTATTAAACTAGAACGCGTTGGAACCATCAAAACGACAATCCCAGAATCAAAACAATACCAACAAATACCATATGTATGTATGCGTGCGGGCGTGCTTTCGTGCGTGTGTTCGGAGACTGAGTGTTAGTCTATATGAACACCTGGAATGGAGCATTGACCTTGGGTCAATGTCACCTGCAATAGTCCATACACGCCTGTATCATACAGCTTACATGTATAGAGTGCATGTTTACTGTTCTGTAAGGCAGAGTTGGGTTTCATCTCTCCAGGTCAAAAGTTAAATCTAAACAATGACTGAGCATCTGTTGTTACTCTTGAGGTGGGTGCGGAGGTGAAAGGTCATTTTACCTTGAACTTGCGACCCGTTAAATTCACTGTCAATAAAGAAATAGTAGAAGTGAAAAGCACTTCACGGAAATACAGCGAGTTAGGCTTTACGGCGCTTTAGCAATATTCCAGCAATAACACGGTGGGTGACACCAGAAATAGTATTCGCACATTTTACGATGTGAATACTGAACCCAGGTTGTCGGTGTTAACGAGTGAACGCTTCAACTACTTGGCTTCCTTAGCGTCGTTCTCACCAGTATTCCAATTGCTAGATCACAGTTTGTACATGATCGGGTCTCGACAAGACAATACAATCCATCTACGTATTCTGGATACAATAACATGAGTGACCACCTCATCCCCTAAATCGATTCTTACGGCAAGAAAACCAGTTGTAAAACCTGATTTCTAACCCAGATTGTCATCACTTGGTTTGTGTGATCCCGAAAATTGGGTAGATTGTGGTATGGTCAGTATATGACGCTGTGGTTCGTATGGTCCCACAGTCATATAGCGATCATATCGATAATGGGATGACGTCAGCAAAACCAACCAATACACAGTCGGCGCTATGGCTGTGTGATCATTACGTCATAAGGACCGCAACTATGAGAATACCCACCCTAACACCGCCCTCACCGCTGTCCCTTTTCCTGTAAAAAAACCCAAATAGACATGTTTGTCGTAACAGGCGAGTAACAGAAACGAATGGTCAGGCTCGCTGACATAGGTGACATTTCATCGCATCCCAGGTCCAGACTCGATTATGTACAGACGGTCGCCATATAGCTGGAATATTGCTAAGATCGGTGTAAAACTAAACGCACTCACCCACGCATGAAATAAGGGCGATGGGGTAGCCCAATGGTTAAAGCGTTCGCTCGTCACACTGAAGACCCGGGTTCGATAAGGGTACAGTGTGTGGAGTTCATTTCTGGTGTCCCCCGCTATGATATCGCTAGAACATTGCTGAAGGTGGCGTAAAACTCACTCACTCACTCACTCATTCCCTCCCCACCCCACCACCACATCCACCCCCACCCCACCCCCACCTAACATACACACACGCCCACATCCCCCGTACAAGCGGCAGGAACATGGCAATGTATGGCATTCTCCGTAATTATGGAACCCTTTCTGTGCCATTATGTTTCTTGAAATGAGCTTGTACTTAGTTCTATTTGGAATTTCAAGACACTTCTTTCATATCAAAACAGACACGTGAAGGTCCCGGGGTAGAAAATCCAGTGATCAACAGTATGAGCGTCGATCTACCCAATTTAGATACGATCTGTCAACCATGGAAACGAATCTGACCTCCCGATCCCTGTAATCGCCTTTTACAAGCATCGTCGAGGACATGGTAGGGCACTTTCCATTATGCTGCAGCCACATATCTCACTCCTACGGTAACCCGTGAAGGTCCCGAGGTCGAATAGGCCTTCAGCAACCCATGCTTGCCATAAAAGGCGACTATGCTTGTTGTAAGAGGTGACTAACGGGATCGGGTGGTCAGGCTTGCTGACTTGGTTGGCACATGTCACCGGTTCCCAATTGCGCAGATGCTCACGTTGTTGATCACTGGATTGTCTGGTCCAGACTCGATTATTCACAGACCGCTGGAATATAGCTGGAATATTGCTGAGTGTGGCGTAAAACTAAACTCACTCACTCACTCACTCAAATCAAAACATGTGCTCAGTACAAGCATATTCCTAGGTAGGCAATTAGCTTGATATTTCAAGACAATAAGTTGGAAATGCAAGAAAATAAGCTGAAATTTCAGAAAAGTATCTTGAATGTTTTACTTAGTATCTTGACATTTCCAGAAAGAAAAAAAACACAAAAAACAAAAACAACTGGTTCTGAAACTAAAAGGCTTCCTTACGCAATACAAGAAACGATATAGACATATGACGCATTGAAAGTCTCACGTGCGTATGAGAAGATGTAGACTCCCCCGCCTTGCTCTTCGTTTCTCCACTATCACCGCTCCCGCAACATCTGGTTGTTATTCCCCAAACAGCATTTCCCACTGACATGCTTCCCTCGACTCATTACGTAAGCAGTGGTTGTATTACGACACAGGGAGATATACTTAGCCTGAAAACAGACCAGAATACTGGCACAGCTGCGAGTGGTCCAAGTTTAGATCCGCTGTAATAGTAATGCTTTTTTTCGCATGAGGCCGCCGTTTCAGATATTACGCATGCGCAGTAGCATACTTGTCGATTATTCCGCCTGAATGGGGAAGCGCTTCGATGCTGAAGTGGAGTGGGTGTAGGTCCTTGTCGATGTGATGGTGCCACGCCTCAGAATTTCCGTGCATGCCAACGTTGTGATATTGTGAATAGAAGCGAGCGGATGAATTTGCCAAACACAAACAACCTGAACTGGCAGAAACTGCGGTATCAGAAAGGGACACAACTTGTGAAGTTTATTTTTGTAACATAAATAAAGAGATATTGGTCATGCGTTGCTCTGGCGACGAACCGTCAAAGAGAGTGGGGGAGTAAGTTATACGCTGATTTTAGCAATATTCTAGCAATATTTCAGCAATAATCTTTATAGCATGTGCATTTGTATTTTTTTCTTTTTTTAATATCTTTGGTCTTTTTTGTTTTCTTGTTGTTGTTTGTTTGGGGGTCTGAGTCTTTTTTCAACTGTGATGATGGGCAGCCATTTGAATGACTTTCATTATCATTTCAAAGGAAACCGTTTAATTTTCTAGCTGGAAAATTATCATGCGGCTTAAAGCAACATTCAGTCACTCGTCACTTCCGGTAACATGGCTGCCAATATGAAACGGTGGAGTACTCCTGTGGCTAAAGTGCTCTCCAGTAGAGTTGAAATCTGGGTATCCATTTCCAACGAAGATACAGTTAGTGGTGGTCATTTCTGGTGTCCACTGACGGACTATTGCACGAGTATTGCAAACTGCTGCATAAAACCACTCACTTGCTGCCATAAAGAACCTGCACAGTGATGCCTTAATTAGTGACCCTTCTTGATTTATGGCTTTGAGCGAGCTTGCGTGCGTGTGGTTTGACGATATTTTTAAGGGGTTAGGGTCACCCATTTTGTTCTGGGGAAGTAATTAATTTTTAGCATAGGTACTTAACAAATATATAAGAGGGAGGTCATACACATCGCACATGCTTGCCTACAGCAATTATCACGTAGTTTCCCAGCAATGTACAGGTGACGTCCGCGAACTACACGATACTAAACTACAAAGCGTTATTGCCTAGCAAGTGATAACATCCATTTCATCGCAATCTAATATGATAACACTTATAACAGTTCGAATAACTGTGTCCGATATATATATACCTTCCAGCTGTACTAGGCGTGATGCTAAATTGGCCTGAATCAGCGAGAAGCATTATCACCCCTTCGTACATAATAGAATTATTTGTACATATTTCATAATTCTCATGGTTCATACGACATTCTAAATCAAGATTTTTAGAAAATATTTACGTTAAATGTTTATTAGTCACGTATATATTGTCATATAAAAAAGGCATATATGTCAGTTTCTCATACCATACGAATTAATTTTTTATGATTTCTGATCATAGCAAAACGCTCGTTGTGTGACGCTATACACAAGATTACAAATTCATCAATCTATATTTACGTTGTCCAGATAATAAGTTGGACTTATTTCACTTACTGTTTCTGGAGAGCTGGGGTTTTTTTTGAAAAAGACAATAATATTTTTAAAATATTGTACAAAACAAAACGTAAAAAATTGTTTTCAGCCGTCTACTATTTGCAGTAAAATATCAGATGGGAAATTTGATGTTTTACTTCTTGTATAGTTTAAATACACGGATGTAAATGATATGCCGCGCGCGAGCAATTTGCACACAGTGGTTTCTTTTAGAAACACGAAAATGTGGGTTGAAAAAATAATCGGCATTCAGCGAGTTGACAATATATACTACTACCATTTTTCAATTCAGATAAAATCAAAACTGAAAGTCTAAATTTATACACCTCATAACACGACACCCCGTGTCGTTGCCCAGACAGCGGAGGTATATAGTTTGACCTTTAACACCGCCGGGTTACCTCGAGTCTAAAAATAGAACTAAGCCCACCTGTTTTGCGTTCACTGCGCAGTTACGGCGTGGTAATAAGCGCTCGCTAAAAGGTTTCGGTGACGACAAGAGACAAAAGAAATGACAGTGAAGACAAAAATGAATCAGAAATGTGTCACATACACCAGAAATTCCATGGAACGAACCAGAATAATCTCACGCGCATCCCGTCTCCACATTTATAACCGACTCCGTCTGTCACCGACAACCTATCCCCGTTATAACGCGAATCCTTTGTTGTTCTGGGTGTGAATATTTTTGTAAGGTGAGATGTACGCCAGTATGTCTGACACGTCAAAAACATGTTTACCGAAAGGTAAAATTATTTAACCCCTGGGCTGTGACTCACAGATTTTCCAGCGATCGCGATGTTTCCTCATAGCTGATCAGCTGATTTCTAACGCAGGGTTGGTCACGTGCCCACTGCACGCCTGCATCCAGTCATTGTTGGTAGTGTATCGCATATGATCACAACCCGGCTCACTGATGTCGAGCAGAATGTAACAACATTGGGTTTTTAACCGGATACCATATTACACGTGTGGTGAGTACCTTTCTTCTGTTATCGCCATTTTTGATTCCCTCCCTATAGTATGGTGTTCCTAAGGCAACGGTCATCGTCTCGTCTTTAATGCGTCGGTTCGGACATCAATGATGGAGAAGGGTTCTTTGTGTTGTGGTCAAACGTGGTCATCAAGATGGTGACCACTGATAGAATTCATTAGTGACAGCCAGGTTGTGTGTGGTAATTATGTCTGAATTACGAATTTATGACACATGTTTTCGTTACATATCGATCCTTTCGTAAGGACTAGAGACGGTTGTTTATCTCTACAAACCAGCGTAAAAAAGAACTACGTGTACAACGGTCAAATTATATCGTTGTTCGGTTTGATCAGGTTTCCAAGGTAACCAAACCAGGAATATTGTATGCTATAAATTGTATATTATTTATATGAAAACGTTTGGCTATAAACGTGTGTGTGTGGAACAGCTGTAGGACGGGTCGCCCTCATTATAAGAAGAATGACAGCGGATGGTACCTGTTTGTTTGATTCACGGTTAAAGAACTGAAGTGTTCGTTCCGCTAGAGTGCGTGAATATAGTCTTTGTTATATTATTCTGGAGACATGAGTAGATCATATTGTTATGTTATTCGAGATAGTAGGGATTCATGATGATCGAGAGGTTTTCCTTGTCTCTCATCTTCTTCCGTGCATCCATTCCTATCTTCTTTCCTTCCAGCCCGATCTTACGTATTTCCCTTTCTTCCTACCATAGGATCTTCTGTATTTTCTCTCCCTATTCCGTGCATCTTTCCATCTTTCTTTCCTTCCCTTTCGTTTATTCATCCCTCCTCTTCCGTTCATCCGTCCACGTGTTCCCGATATTCCCTTCATTTTTCCCTCCTCTACCACCCATCCTTCCCTCCTTTATTGCCCCGTTCGCTATGGTTGGACCATACAATCCAGTGATCGATAATGTTAGCAAAGGTCAATTTAGCCTGACCACCAAGTGCATTCTTTGGGTTGTTTGTTTATGCTTAACGCCGTTCTCGACAATTGCCCTGATGTGTGTCGGCGGTCTCTAATAATCGCATAATGACGAAACAGTCAAGTGATTGACATCATGAGCATCGCTTTCACTCAATTTGGATATCATGACCTGCATCAAAAAGGTGAGCGACCACCCGATCCCGTTAGTCCTCTCCTATGTTTGTGGCCGCCATATAGCTGGAGTATGCTGAGTGCGGCGTAAAACGAAACTCACCCACGTCTTGGTTTGGTTGTTGCTAGGCGCCGCTCTCAGCAACACAAAGGGATCCTATGGTCGTACATGCGTAAACTAGTTCCCTCTGATTACGTTTATAGGTTTGGTTGGTTGGTTGTTTTGTCCATCGCCGCTATCTGTAACTGATCGAGTCTGGACCAGACAATCCAGTGATCAACAACATGAGCATCGTTCTACACAACTGGGTGGACATATGTCAACCAAGTCAGAGAGCCTGACCACCCGATCTCGTTGGACGCGTTCTTTATCCAGTGGTTGCTGAAGATTAGTTCTAACCCTGATCTTCACGGACGAGTCTCTCATTGTCAGCACAGGGTGCTGAAGACTTAATGTAGATCTCCACGGGTCACCTCTCGCCGCCAACATAGGTTTCCTGGGACCCTTGTCTGATCTAGAATATCCTTGGGGCGCATAGAGAATTCATTATAGCAGTGACCCGTGTATCTGTGTCCAGTGACGTGTGTAGAGGCATATTAATGAAGGTAATGTGATAGGTATTCATGTCGTGTAACGCATTATCTTCATGTTACAACCCTCGTGATTAATTACAGCTGTAACCAATTCCGTGTAGCGAATAGTTAAGTACCAGGCCCAATGTTCCTAGCCCATTCGTTGTTCATGGTAACAGCTAGTCTGTCTCCCAGTCCCTGAACCACATTGTTTCCCCTGCTGCCTAGCCCTCTCTACAATGCCGAAGCCTTATGTGAAGCAAGTCTAGACTTCCTCACGTTTTGAATATCAGGCCTCCCTGGGGCTCCTTTTCAATTTAAATAGATTTGTTTGTTACTATCAAAATTGAATATTAATCGACTAACCATTAGTCTAGGTAACAGCTGAGAGCCAGATGTGTTTCTGGTCCATTCGTTGTTCATGCTATCAGTCAATGATATTCTTGGCCCATTCTTTGTTCATGTTAACAGTCAGATGTGTTTTTGATCAGTTCGTTGTTCACGCTAACAGCCAATGGTGTTCTTGGCCAAATCTCCCACTATCAGTTAGATGTGTTCCCGGTCAGAGGGGCGGTTAGGTAGCCCAATGGTGAAAACGTTCGCTCGTCAAGCCGAAGATCCATGTTCGATTCCTCACATGGGTACAAGTCAGGTGTTCCCCTTCGTGAATTTTGCTAAAGTCGGCGTAAAAGTCAAATCACTCACTCACCCCTGGCCAAACGTGTCTTGTTATCGACCAATATTGTGTTCACAGCATCTAGGGTTTACGTCACTTACGTTAAAATGACAATGCAACCCTACGACATGACCTTGGAATACTGTTGGTGAAAATAGATAACAGGGTTATATCATCTGATTCCTCAATATTTATGACCTACCCAGATAGCTTAGACAGATACGCCTTCTTTTGTTTATTAAAGAGGTCGATTCAGCAGATATTGTTCTAGCAACAGAATTCATAACATTCGTACTTATTGTGCTTAAGATTAGCGTTATAAAAGCGTACGGTCGTCACGCTAAACGAGCGGGTTCTAATCTCAGCATACGTGAAACTGTGAAACCCTCGTTAAAAGAACGGCGTGAAAGCTGAGTGGCTGACATCCCCATACCAACAAGTCAGCAGTAAAACGCTTAGGTTTAGTTGTAGCGCCAATCTCGTGTATTGATTATTATGTCTCTGGGACGTCTGTCGGGAATACATATGGGTCGTGTTTCAGTATTTTGTACTGTGTTACATTTATGAAATCTGGCATATATTTAAATATAATGTCTACGTCATATGGGACTTCGAGATGTGACACATTACTTGATAGAAGGGTCACAATACTACTGATGTCAAATTCGACATTTGCCATGACGTGTGAGAGTGAATGGACAGGTTCGTGTGTAATTTATTAATATTATTATTTTATTTATTTTTTTATTTTTTTGCTTCGGTTTTTTTTTTTTTTTTTTTTTTTTTTTTTTGTATTATTGTATTATTTTATTTATTTTCAGATCTTATTTCCTTTTTTCTTTTGTTAATTATTGTACTTTTACGCCGCACTTAGCAATATTCCAACAATATGGCGGCGATCTGTTAATTAACGAGTCTGGATCAGACAATTCAGTGTTCAACAGGATGAGCACCGATCTACGTAACTGGGATACGATGACATGTGTCAACCAAGTCAGCGAGCCTGATCCCGTTAGTCGCCTTTTACGGCAATTGTTACCCGGATCTTCACGGGTCGAGTATGGAAATGAGATGGTTGAGTAAGTGAATGGATGAGTGAGTGAATGAGTGAGTGAGTGAGTGAGTGAGTGAATGAAAACATGAGTGAACCAGTAAGTGAACGAATGGATTAAAGAGTGAGTGAGTAATCTAAGCTATCGATCGTCGTGATGTCGGAGAAAAGCGGAGAAAAGCGCGCGCGCGTGTGTATTATTATTATTATTATTATTATATATTATTTTCTTGTATTCCAATATTCGTATTGTGACATGCGGTGTTTACCGTCAATCGAACTCGCTACACCGTTATCCATATGTATAGTATTAATCTAACAAATCACCTGGATCCGTTTGACATGACTGTAACACTTACAGCTATTTTGTTGGTGTTACTGCGCATAGGTTCGAAACCTATGAACAATATTAACATTCAAATCCCCATTAGCATCGCACTTTTATGAAAAATACGACATCATTAACTCACTTTATATTGTTGCCACTCTCACAAATACAACGATACAACCATCCTCGACGGCAGCTGGCGGTGTTGTAGGATTATCTCGAGAGCCAGGAATTCCGTCGTAGAATCTTATGTGGCGGTTCCAGTCTGTCGATCGATTTGTCTGTTTGTTCTGGTAACACATCTTATCAGTCAGGCATTCGCCAAGCTGGCAGCTGCGTCCTAAGCGACAGATTCGCACGCGGTAGAAAGATCTTGACCTTTAAATTCCATGAGTGCTGTGAGAGAAACACCATGTGATCGAGCTGAATCACTGCATGTACATAGAATATTTGTTTTGACCCAAAAGTTATTGTATCGTGTGAATGCTCAGTGAATAAAAATGTTATTTATGGAAAGAATTAAAGAACAACTACCCCGAGGCTAGTGTGTAATAATGTAACTTTTAGTGTCACTCAAAGTAAAATATTTTGAATCAGGTGAGGGCCAGTTCTTAAACTCAAAATGCCTTTCATCAACAATATATCAGTATTTGCAGTGTCCGGGTTGTTTGCTTCGTCGGAGACTACATAGAGAATCTCCCTTAAGTGTCTACTGATATCAGTTATTTCAACAAGTTTTTTCCCTTTAATCAACGAGTGTTGATATATTTGTAATAGGAGACACGAGGTTAAAATACTATTTGTCATCAAAAAACACTTTTCATCAGTTTTCATGGGAAAATATATATCTCTGAACACGAAACAGACATTTGATTTTCAGCGCAGTTATGTCCTATTATTGTGACGTCATCATGTTTATGACAACGTAATATTGTGATGTCATGGTTTTGACTTCATAGCATTGTGAGTTATGTAATTGATGGAGGTCGGGACATTGTACGCAATCTAATACTGGATATCTACAAGGCGATATCGTTTGATCTCACACAAGCAATATCTACAGTGGATCACAGTTCTGGTTGATAAATCGAGTTTACGGACGACTGTGCGTCCTCGTTAAACTGGACCCTGTATTATCCGGAAATATGATCTAGGGAACTAAATGTGGTGGGTTAACCCCTCTTTATACAGTGTACCATTTATGTCGTGGCAAGTGGGTAGTTTCGTTTGTGTTTCAGCAATATTCCAGCTACACGACAACGGTCAGTAAATAATCGAATCTGGACCCGACAAGCCAGTGATTGACAACATGTGCATTTTGGATACGATGACATGTGTCAACCAAGTCAGCAAACCTGACCAGCCGATCCCGTCAGTCGCCTCTTACGACAAGCATGGGTTACTGCTTAGTAAGTCACTGGATTGTCTGGTTCAGACTTGTTTATTTACAGACCGCCGTCATAAAGTTGGAATAAACGAAAATAATATAAATAAATAAATCGAGTATGGACCAGATAATCCAATGATCAACAACTTGGGCATCGATCTGCGCAACTGGGAACCGATGACATGTGTCAACAAAGTCAGCGAGCTTGACCACCCGATCCCTTTAGACGTCTCTTACGACAAGCATAGTCGCCTTTTATGGCAAGCATGGGTTGCTGAAGGCCTATCTTACCCCGGCACCTTCACGGGTCGGAGTAAACAAAAATCGAAAAAGGCGGTAATGTGAGAGAAGAGGAAGCAGTGCTTTTAGAAGCAGTTTATTGTTCATCATGACGTGCTAAGGGTGACACATTTGGATAAGCCGGGCATTGACGCATTAGGGAATGCCAAGTCAACCACCTCACATATGGATAAAAGGGTCATTAACGACCTCCATACGTTTTTGTGCTTCAGCCGCTTTTTATGAACGGAATTACATTGTACATGGGCATATTGCATGCAATGGAGTAGTTACGGAGACAGGTTTACGTGATAGATCGATCCTATTGATTTTTCTCAAAACAGTGCAACTAGCTGAGGGAAGCATTATGCAATGATCCTTCCCTCATAAGGGCACATATGCAGAATTCACCCACTGTAAAAGTAGAGACGTGAGAGACGAAGCAATGGCAAAGATAGGTAAGCATTGTTTAGAAGTGAGTTTAGTTTTAAGCCGCTTTTAGCAATCTTCCCGTATTATCACGGCGTACGACACCAGAAATAGGTTTAAAACATTGTACCCATGTTGAGAATCGAACCCTCCCTTCGACTTGAGTAAGAGAGCATCGTATCACGCCGCTTTTAACCTCACTGTGGAGGACACTTGAAATAAGTTTCGCACATTGTACCTATGTGGGGAATCGAACCCGGGTCTTCGGCGTGACAAGCGAACGCTTTGAACACGAAGGTACCTCTTTACCCCCCTTTTCACGTAACGAGGGAACGCTTTAACCACTGGCCCATGGGCTACCCCGCTGCCAGATAATTTACGAGGTTACGAGTGCCTTTGTGAAAGTAACTGCCACCATGATACCTTTTAGTGCTCCGGTTAAATTTGATCGAAACACAACATTTAAGTCATTTAAATAAAATGAAAGTTTGATAATCAGTAAACATCACGTAAACGTGAGAACAGGATTTTTCTGAACACTATCATGGCTGCAAGGCTTCCGTTTCCGTTGAACCCATAACCTTATCCTAATTATTTTATCATACATTACATGACTTCCTGTTATGCGCAATGGCCTTCAGAAAAATCATGCTTGTGTTAAGCTGTGAGGTGGAGTGCTAGGAAGATTTTGAATAATTTGACCCTCGGTCAAATTTGTCGCATTTCCTGTTAAGTGAATCCTGGTATAATTTTCTAAAGCTTATTCGTGCCGCCAGGGCAAATTGAAATATTTCATCTGGGCCATTGCAGAATGTACCGAGCCGTGGCCCTCAAATTAAGCACTTATCCGATTTTTTAATATTTTTTCCGATGCAGTTGATAACGTACCCTGACACTTGCGCCTGTTTAGTGGACCATCGGTCCTTACTGTTAGACGAGGACCGCCAGAGATTCTTAAGTCTGCCAATCTATAGTTCATCCGCACTGCATTTACGTTGACAATGATAAAGCTGTCCGATCTTTGTAAATCTGGATCACCCACTCTGGTGTTTTTAAACAATCACCAATGCAATGTTCCTGTAAGACGCCAGGCGAATCTGCTAAACACAAGTCAGACACCCGGGTCTGTAAGGTAACCCAGTGGTTATACAGTATTCGCTAATCACGCCGTAGAACGGGTTCGATTCACCATATGGGTGCAATATGTCAATGTGTCCCCCGAAATGATATTCCTGGAATATTGCTCAAAGCGGCGTAAAACAAAACTAACTCCCTCACTCAACCCATTCATTCATATCATGAACCTATGAATGATCGTCTATTGCTTTAATTCGTTCGGGACAGCGAGAAATATTCTTGTCCATATGCTGTCATGCCATGTAAATGTTTCTGTTCGTGAGTGAGTGAGTGAGTTTACTTTAGTTTTACGCCCCACTCAGCAATATTCCAGCTATATGGCGGCGGTGTGTAAATGATCGAGTCTGGACCAGACAATCCAGTGATCAACCACATGAGCATCGATCTGCGCAGTTGGAAACCGATGACATGTGTCAACCAAGTCAGCGAGCCTGACCACCCGATCTCGTTAGTCGCCTCTTGCGACAAGCGTAGTCGCCTTTTATGGCAAGCATGGCGTCCTGAAGGCCAATTCTACCCAGGGGCCTTTCTGTTCGTGAAGTCACCGACACATATGCAAGAGAGAGAGTGTAAGTATAGTTTTTTGCGCCGCGTTTAGCAATATTCCAGCAATGTCATAGTGGGGGACACCAGAAATGGGCTTCACGCGTACCCATGAGTGGGTAATCACACCACGCTTCAGTGTGACGAGTGCATGGACGCTAAGGCTACCTAACCGCCCCTTCATACACAAGAACAATGTAACCTTCAACAATAAGGCACCAGGTTAGCCGTTCAGGATAATTATTATGTAGAATTTATATTCTTTTGATGTTATTTAAAAAAAACAGTACAATAAGACAACAGTTTGCGTGTTTTCATTAACGCATGGAGGCATTTCTCATCGCATCAGACTGGGCTCTGTCTTTTCGTGTCAGCTTTATGTTCCCTTAAGCAACAACTGTTTAGGCTAATAACCGGTAAGGAATATTCAGAGCGACAACTGGTGCTGTAATCAATCATACACTGTGTCAGTTTTGCCCTGTGAACTCACCACAACTTAGCGTATAAAACAGAGACCAGTGCAAATTGAAATGTGCTCAACAGGCTTGCGCACTCGAAGATATTTAGACTATGAGACCGTTCCAAATCAGTGCCTATATCGAGCGGTTTTATTGCTGAAGCGTGGTTACGCCCTAGCAGCGGAGCACGCTACCTAGGAAACCTGTTACATGTTTGATTTTCCAAATAATGTCACTGGAGACAGAATTGATCGAGTGTAATGTCAGATCTTGTGTCGGCCTCCATATATCATACCTGATCTATTAGTGCCCAAAGTGTTCCGATTGTGTCATTCAAACTGGGTGCCTGTCTATTGGTATGTGTGTGAAACACGGTTATTAAAAATCATTCCGATCGTCTCGGCTCCGACAATGTCTGTGTGGGCCGATTGACATTCAAAATACGTTTTCACTCGGTTTCCTTACCGGTGTTTCAACACCGTCTGTCAGATTATGGTGGATGCTGCAATTCGCTTTGCCTCCCTTTCGTGTTAAGATGTTCTGATTACGGGTTCGAATCCGTGGTTTATTCTCTCCAAGCAGCTGCAGGGTGTCGTTGAACAAAGCGGTGTTGGCGAAGGCGACAAAAACTCCCATAACCTTTTAATAGACTATACTGTCGCAGCGTTAAGGTGATCGGAACTCCCATACTTTAACAGTGTATAGTGGCACCCAGTTCCTTTCTCATATAGTCTGGCATACTGGATACAGCTTGTCATGCCGAAGATCCGAGTTCGATTCCGCGTATGGTTACAATGTGTTAAGGCTATTTCTGGTATCCTTTGACGTAATATTGCTGAAATGGTACTAAGTGCAGACTAACACTATACCTGACTCCCACCCTCTATCCGGATAGTCTGTCATACAGATATATCCAAGAAGGCCCATGCACGTCTAGAATGTGTGGCAAGTCTAGATAGTCACAGTGCTACGGCTCGTTTTCATTGTATGTTTTACTAATATTTTGATATTTTGAACTATTTGTCAGTAGCGTATTTCATTTCAGACGTTAGTTGTTCGTCTGCCATGTAAGCTGCTGAAACGTCTATGACGTTCTGCTCCGTCTCAAATCACAAGGCCACGGGTCATCAACGTGCAAACGGACAGTGACTGGTCACTTGTCTGACCGCATGTTGTATACAGTTATTGGCCATCGCGAAACAGCTAGTATATTTCTGACTGCTTTTACGTAACATTCGAGAACAATTGATAATCGTTAATGAATAATTAATGGAAACAGTCGGATTCCATCAAACGTTCGGGATTTGATTAATATCATGTGAACAAATAAGTGATATACTCAATATATCACAAGACTTCTATTGGCTGACGTTGTTAGGTCACATGATAGAGTATCTTACGCCACTTTCATGTACATTCCAGTCATTTTGAGGCGGGATGATACCAAATGATTTCAACACAGGGTCTACTTTCTAAACGATCCTAACTCTACGACTGTCGTAAATCTTAAGGTTTGGCATAAATTTACGACATTCGTACGATTGCTTTGGAAACCGGAACCACGTCCCCGATGCACAACGCATTCGTAGTGCTAAAGTGATCGTAACTCCCTTACTTTAACGTAGACTTACGACGGTCGGAACGCTACGGTCGCGATGTCGAGCCAGACCGTGGGTCCCGATCCACAAAGCGTTCGTAACTTTACGACCTATCGTATCTCGACTCTATATCAATGGCTTAGGAATGACAAAGTGCTATTGTCCTTTGCCTTCAGCAGCTATATCAACAACAGCTACAGTCACCTCACTGCATCCATACACGTACGCCATTCCATGCTTTCGGTTGAGTTCAGAAACTATAGCTAACTACACCAACTCAATTCAACCACAAAATCGAAGTTTCTTGAGCTTCATAATCCCGGAGTTGCTTTCCAAGTGCCCATTGTCGTGACAACTTCACGTTTTAATTGCTCAACTTCAAAAACACTCTCGGTGGCTCGGCCGATCAATGCAAGACTGTTCGCCCAGTCTTAAGGATTTGCTGAAGTAAGAGACTCTCCATTGATGTTACGAAGAATCAGGACGCCTCTGTAGGTTAAAGAGGTAGCAGAGTAGCCTAATGGTTAAAGCGTTTGCCCGTCGCGCCAATGACCTCGGTTCGATTTCCCATATGGTAACGACGTGTGAAGTCCATGTCTCGTGTATAGCTGGAATATGGCTAATAACGGCTTAAAAACATACTCACGCTCAACAACGATGAAATGGGGTCGTTGCCCCTTTGTCAGTTAATTTCACAAACAGATCCACGTGAATGCCCGGGTATGTGTTCCTGTTAGAACAACGCATGTGCAGTTTACAATGGTTACCCAAAGCAGACGCAGTATGCAGTCTCGGTGCTGAACAGTCTTTGTTTTTCCCCTGGGGCAGTAGGCTAGCCTAGTAGCTCAAGTGTTTGCTCATCATGCCGTAGACCCGAGTTCGATTCTTCACATGAGTATAATGTGTGAAGCCCATTCTGGTGTCCCACGCGGTGATAGTGTTACATTATTGCTAGGAGCGGCGTAAAATTAAACCCACGCATTCATTTTCCCCAATGCCGACTACCAGGCAAGGTACCAACAAGTACCATCTTCTGACTCTCAACGTAACCACGGAGACAGATTCCTGATAGAGTATATTCACCATCGCATTATTGGCTAAATTATTTAGCCTAGCAGTAAACTGACATCTTTAGCCCTGCAAGTAATGCATATTTCCATGCCTAACTAAAGTAATTTGAGTAATTCGTGTAATTTTATATGGCAGTAATATTCTCTCTTAATCCATTTGCTTACCGAACAGCATGCAGTAATAGCAAGCATTTTGTCTGGAATCAATACAAATGCAGTTCGCCTTGACAAATGGATGTGGCGTTACATGAATGCCCGTGCAGATCAATTGAATAATCGGGTTATCTCACAATAATTGAATCCCAATGGTTTGTCTTGTGGTACATTTGTTTTCTGACCTGTCTGGTATTTTTTTTTCGACGTTTTGGCACCAGCTGCCGTAGTATGAAGCTTCCCTAGTCATTATTGAGAGTTGTGTCCCTTGGCTGCGTAGTATTCGTTCACCGGTTCGAATCTAAGATTTCCTCGATGATACACTTGAAACGCATGGTTGAGGGGATTTATAAATGTCAACAGTACACACTATGGACATCACCAGTGGTAACTGTAGAGGCGAGATTAACGATGGTTCATCCATTCATTCATTCATTCATTCATTCATTCATTCATTCTTTTTTTCTTTCTTTCTTTCTTTCGTTCATTCATTCTGAGGGGATTCCAACATAAACCCATGGAGATAGAAAAGAGCAACTGAGTGAGATGGATTTTACGCCGTCTTTAGCAAATATTCCACCAATGTCGCCAGAAATGAACCTCGCAATCTTTACCCATATTGGGACGAGCGAACACTTTATCCTCTAGGCTACATCGCTGCCCAGAAAGAGAAAAGGCAATCAGTTCATATATAGTCTATGCATAAAGATACTACCTGAAGAGATACCTGAGCAATACTTCAGTCGACCTTCCCACCATGTCAAGCAGTACACCAGAAGCCATTGATGTCTACAAGTCCAGCCTTGAAGCAGAGTCTGGTATGCTCTTCTAACGAAAATTACAGAAAGCGTTTCACGGTTCTTGATCAGAAGGTCTTTTGATCATTTGTATGACATATAGGAGGGTTTATGGTGTTCATGTGGAGGACGATTCCAAATCTGACCAGCATAATGCCCTGTTCCCTACTTTCGATTGTACCACATGATCCTTTGTTTGTACAGGTGAACACTTGACCTGTTTTGATTTGTAACGGGTACCACCTGTGGTGCAAAGTACGCTTACCATCTCGCAACGTGGTATCGTCGCTTTTTGATACTGCAGCATAAACCATGACTGTTATTTTTCGAAACTGCAAACCTTCGAGATCGGTGAAGTGAGTGAGTGAGTTTAATTGTTCGCCGTTTTAGCAACATTCCAGCAACAACAGAGCGGGCAACACCAGAAACGGGCTTCACTCATCGTATTCATGTGTTGAGTCGAACCCGGGTCTTCGGAGTGACCATCGAACGCTTTAACCACTAGGCTACCCCAACGCCCCAGGATGGGTCAGAATAAGGGGTATCTAGGTTAATCTGTATCATGTATATCAGTAGGACAGCAAAAGGAGGAGAACAACTATTGGGTCGAGGGAGTGTAAACCCATAGATAGAATATGAATTTCTACTTGTTAATATGAATGTGCTGTGAGGTAGAGTGGAACTGAAGATAAATTGCACTCACAAAGCGAGGAACATATATATTGTTATTGAATGTTACAATCACAGCCATTAATAGACAGTGGGTTAATCTATCTTACATCCATATCAGTAATCCCCAAGCTTCACAAATCGATAGCCAGGGGTATTAGTATTCCTCCAAATTAAACCTGTCAAGTTGAATTGGGGCGTCACCATGGTGATGTTATGAATTAGAAATAAGGTCGTTAGGCTATACTTGTCTAATCAGACTCATAGTGATCAGTATCGATCTGTGTGCGTGGACAATGGTCATTCTTGACTGTTTGGTCCCGTATTGTCACGAGATGTTTATTACAACTGCCTGTCGGGCAACACCTGTCCCCACCAGCAACCACACAGGTACAACTGGCATAGCTCAATTAAGCGACAGACGCTCCCGAACTGCCATGCCATAGATTGGTTGACAGGTGTATCGTTTAACACCGCACTCAGCAGCATTCCAGCTTTAAGGCGGCGGTCTGTTAATATTCGAGTCTGGACCAGACAATCCAGTGATCAAAAGCACGATCATAGATCTACACAACTGGGATGCGATGACGTGTCAACCAAGTCAGCTAGCCTGACCAGTCGATCCCGTCATGTCAATGATTGGAGTGTCTAGTCTATTCTGTCCGCTGCCGTCGCGTTGCTTTAATATCGCTGAAAGCGGCGTAAAACTATACTCACTCACTCAGCTAGAAGTCTCCAAGGTAAAATAAATAGTTTAAATGATAATCTCTAAAAACTGGAAATTAAATCATACACTGGGGCCCAGTCAACTTATCAACAGTCAACTTCCATTTGGCCGTGTTTGTCAATCTCCTATCCAGAGTTCCATTTGGCCGTGTTTGTCAGTCTCCCAACCAGAGATCCATTTGGCCGTGTTTGTCAGTCTCCCAACCAGAGTTCCATTTGGCCGTGTTTGTCAATCTCCTATCCAGAGATCCATTTGGCCGTGTTTGTCAGTCTCCCAAACAGAGTTCCATTTGGCCGTGTTTGTCAATCTCCTATCCAGAGTTCATACGGACAGCATAAGAAAACCTTCTGCTACTTCGTCCGTTCAGTATGCACTGTAGAGTGCATGCCTTGATTCAAGAGTCTGTACATCTGATTGGACATATGTGACGGAATGTTTAACTACCACAGACAAAGCATACCAATGCTGTATACCCTCACCAAACAAAGAGAATATACTACGAGAATATCTAATAGCTGTGCATAACAATGTGAGGAGGCCACCGAAAAGCTTGCATTAAACCAAGCTATGCGGATTTAAGAAAAAGCGTGTTTGTTTACAAACAAGAAAGACGTCCGGTCATGTGATATGCAAATTAGCTTGATCAGTGATATTACGTTAAGTCATCTCGGCACCGGAACCTTGGAGGTTCAATCAAGTAAAAACTGTCATGGTTATCGCACCGACTGACGTATCGATCTATGATCGATTTACTTCACGTGAAGACTGGCAAGATGTCCCTGGCAATAAATAAACCGTTAATTAAGATGAATTTGTTTCTCAAGGACGTACTCTGTACAGACTCCTGAACAAACAAAGGTCTTGCTCAATCCACTCTGTATCCGCTGAAGGCGAGTAAATATGCCCGGGTAGCTTCGTATTGGAAGACAGGAATTCGAATCAATCAAATGATTTATCAAATGAAAACTTCCCTCCCGCGGGTTTTGTTACAGGGATGTTAGCTCATCACGTCTAGCTGCCACTAGGTGGCGCGCGATGTCCAAAGAGCTCCAACATGGTCTCCATTAAAAGCCTAGAGCATATATCTTATTATACACCTTATTCTTCTCAGCTGCAATAACACCATCTTATCCCCTCCTCAGAGGCAGCAACCCGTTTCCATCCCTTGCTTTCTCGATGATTCTATATTCCTTTATGCTCGGGAGAATTCTTCCAGTAATCCTTCCTGATAACGTTATTTCGGGGATCATTTGTTGGTCTACTCATCGCCTTAAAAGATGCCTCCAGCATTACCCAGAAGGCCTTCAGTAACTTGACCTAATTACGTCACAAACCAGTGAGACATATTTTTTTTTATTTCTCAGTCTCTGAATATATATTTCGATAGAAACAAATGCCTCATTTTTTTCAAATGAAAAGGAGCCCCCACGATTCCGAACCTGGGGAAATCTAGACTTGCTTCTTTCAGGGTTTTAGCACTGCAGGGAGAGTCAGGCAGTGGGGAGAATAATGTGGTTCAGGGACTGTAAGGTAGACTAACACCCTTGTAAGACGTCACGATGACAGAAGCCTTATTGTGGTTTAAGGAGCGCTCCGAATGAGAGCTTGGTGACCTTTAGAACGATGTCCTTGACATGGAATGTTGGTTGGACACAAGCCATATAACAATAAGTAGGCCCTGGTTCGAACCAGCTGGCAATGCATGTAACAATTCCTGTATTGTAATTTTTATAGCCTGTGGTTATTCACATGCTGTTTCTCTACACAATTGGTTAATATTATATAAAACATTTGTACAGCTCCTGAAGTCCATCTGCAAGATGCTAAGGCCATATTTTGCCCCAAGTGGAGAGATTATTGTATTGTTTCAGTTAACCGCCTGTGAGGTTAACACTCCCCTAAAAATGTGTACCCTGGTACCCGTTTACTGCTGGGTTCGTGTTCAAATACCTGTGTTGTCACAGTGATCATGAACAGGGCTTAAGTTATCATGTTTGATTCTTATTTGAAAGTAGCTGACGTAGGCATTTTTCAAAAAATAAACTGGGTGTGAGTAACATTTTAGGTCGCTTTAAGTAATATTCTTACAAGAGCTCGGCGTGGGGACACCAGAAATGGGCTTCACACATTGTACCTCTGAGGAGAATTGAACCCGGGTCTTCGGCATGAGTGATCGCTTTAAACACTTGGCCAACCAACAGTCGCAGGGGATGGGAAACATGTTAAGTGAATGTGTTTTGTTTTTGCCTGAATAGCTTAATGTTTAGCGAATTTAGACGAAAATGGGATTGCATCATCCTCACTATAATTCGATCTGGTCCACTATCTCGAAGATGCAATTATTGCGCAGACTGGGAATCTGTCTTCGAACCTGACCGTTAGAATGCACAGAGTGCGCAATAAACTTTCACCGATTGCGAATCCTGTCATCAGTATGCGTATTATACTGGTCTATTGTATCGATCACGACCTTCTGTGGCTTGTGTATAAGTATCTATATCTGGTGACTGTATCAGTCAATAGCGGGCGATATCTGAAAGGTCAAGGTCAGTACACAAAAGAGTAATGAAACAGATTCGATTAACCGAATTCTCGAGGGCTCAGAATCACTGCCCTTTTTGTGAGCTCTATATTTACTTCGAATCGTTTTCGTATGTGTTGATGTAGAACCTAGAGAGCAACAGTCGGACATTATGTTTGTAACTTCTAAATCCAAGCCAACGGTGTTGATTCGACTTGTTGTTCTGACGAAACACTAGTTTGTTGTTTAAAGCCGTTATTTAAGCCGTAAGATGGCGGTTTTTAGTAGCCGAGATTTGTCCAGGCAATCCAGTGATTGAAATCATGAGCTGTAATCTGCGAATTTGGGATATGCATGTGTCAAAAAAGTCAGTGAGCCGGACCACCCGATCCCATTAGTTGCAGTATGGGTTGCTGAGAACTAACCCGGATCTTCACGAGTTCCGATCTTCAGATAATAGATCTTCACGTTTTTGGATCTTCAGGTTGTAGATCTTCAAGTGTTACGATCTTCAGGTAGTAGATCTTCATATGATTTCGATCTTAAGTTAGTAGATCTTCAGTGTTCCGATCTTCAGGTAGTAGATCTTCATGTGGTTTCGATCTTACGGTAGTAGATCTTCACGTGTTCCGATTTCTTCAAACTGAAAAGACTGTCTCATGTGTGGGGCGGTCTCAAAGCCCAAACTCTATTTGATCTACGTACTTAAAGAACCTGTCATTAAACATTTCCAAAACATTTGGAGATGTCACGATTTTATTATGCATTTTAAGATACATCAACCTTGCGCTGAGTCGGCCTTTGTGTCAGATTGTTCCAACCACAGAGTGACGAGATCAAGTTTGCATTTATAATCAACCATAATACTCGGGGAAAATATGTATTTCCATGAAAACAAACAAAAGCTCAAATGGTTTTGATATCCCTGCACTGACCCTCAGAGGCTGCCCGGGTCGTTTTAGTATGTTTGTCACGTTTTCGGTGACCTTGACTGGATAAGTGACCTGTCTTTCCTTCAGTTTGACATTATCGACCTCATGCCTTGCGAGACAACGCGACGTGGGAGAAGTTAATTGGATTCAAAGTGTCAAAGAACATTTTGATGGAGGGCTGGTCCCAAGTTCTTAACTTCCTCTACTCGACAGACAGCGGTGGGTGACAGAAAAACACGGATATTTTCCTATCTAACATGCTCAGTGAATCCATTAAACTGATTACTTGCTCAGAGAATTTCTATCTCATTTTACGTAGGATGAAAGGGTTGCAATTTTTTCAGAAAAGAGACGATGTGCTTTTCAAAGGTATGGGATATTCTCTTTACATATATTTATTTAGACAGATTGTAAATTAATTACACGATGAGATACCATTTATGTTTGGCTAAACGTCGACTTAGACTTTGTCTTTGAAAATATGTAATTGTGACAGAACCTAATAATGAAATTAATTAAAATAATTTATACAGTAGAACTTTATCATTATTTCATACAGTAGACCTTTATCAATATTTCATAAAGCGGAAACTAGAGGGTATTATCCAAGATGTCCAGTGGTCCCCTTTTATGGGCGAATATCCAGATTCTGTTTCCACTAGAGTTTTGGAGTACATTTATAGTGAGTCCCAGATGTATGGAATGTTGATAAATGCAGCGACAAAATCATATCATCTGGCTCGCATAGCTGAGTGGTAGTTAGGTTCGCTTCTACCGGCCAGGATCCGAGATCTAATCCTCACGTTGGTACTATATGCTGTCCTGCTGTCGTGATATTAATAACGCCGCCCTGATGTTGCTGCAATATTGCTAAATGCGACGTAAACCCATATTCACTCACTCACGTGATATCAATGGAATGTGTCTGAGCCCAGCGGAACATGTCATCTCTCACCAATTCTTCAGTTCACCTGAAACCATATTTCCATATGATCATTTTGGGCTCGCTGCCTCCCTCCCTCCCTCCCTCCCCCACTCACTCACGCGAAGATCCGGGTTCAGATTGTCGTAAAATGCGATTAACGGGATCGGGTGGTCAGACTGCAGGACTTGATTGACATATGTCATCGTATCCCACTTACGTAGATCGATGCTCATGCTGTTGATCACCGGATCGTCTGGTCCAGACTCTCTTACAGAACCTCGCAGTATAACCTGACTATTGCCGAGTGCGGCGTTAAGCAATAAACAAACAAACAAACATAACGTTAATCGTCAACACAGTAACTACAGAAGGTGTTGCCAACGGAAACATTGTTATTTAAAAATTATGCAAGTCATGAGTCCATGCAGTGCATCGCTTTATCATGTCTGGATCACGCGCATGCGTTACATACTGACATTGTGACACCGTTTCCTGACATGTTTACCTTTATGTCTTGATGAACTGCCAAGCAATTCCACTTTCGCAGCTTACAGACAGTAATCATGTTATCTTAGAATTAATTTCAGATACAAAGCGCGGATGTCTGTAGTATTTGTAAGAAAAGGATGTTAAAATGACAGCTTGCTGTGCCAGTTGTCAATTCGCAAAAAAAAGGTCGTCACCTTATTCTTATCTTGTTACCTACGCCTGTTGTCTTCGGCGTGAGTAGCAAACCATTTAAACACCAGGCTACCCCCACCACCCGTCTTTCCAACAAATGATTATTTCCTGTCCGTCGTGACATACTAGACAGATATGATATTGAGGTTTCTGCGTAAAATAACATTCATTCACTTCTTCAATTATCGAGGATAGCTGATCGGGTTCTCGTTCAACGAAATATAGGTAGCTGAACTGCGCTGAACTCGGACGACAACATTGCAGGAGCACTTGACGCTGTCTTAGACCGTCTTCCGACATTCCAGCCTGTCGTACCTGGAAATGGAGCTGGAAAAGGTCCCAAGTAACCTGTTTTTGTCGAAAATGAAAAAAAATTACAGACTGAGATAACATTGTACCGTTTCACAGATACACTTGTTTGGGGATGTTTCAAAATCCTGGGCCTAGATTTTTCTTAGCCCTAAGATAATCGTAAGTTAACGTTAATGGATGGCACTTACGACCATCTTAACACTACGAGAGCTTCGAAAATCTAAGCCCTACCTTTTAGTTGTCATAGCCCGTGGAGCTGTTGCCAGTAGTAAACGTCTTTTCTACTCAAAAACCATTCAGACACATGCAACACCACGGTTCATGCAGTGTTCGACATTTACGGGTTAGACCCGTACGTTAAGTGTTTGGAAAAATGCGGCGAGGTCCACTGCAACCTCTTGTTCGATAATTGCGGGTTAGGCCCGTACGTTATGTGTTTGGCAAATACGGTTACGTCCACAGCAATCTCTACGTTAGTGTTCGATAATTGCGGGTTAGACCCGTACGTTATGTGTTTGGCAAATACGGTTACGTCCACAGCAATCTCTACGTTAGTGTTCGATGATTGCGGGTTAGGCCCGTACGTTATGTGTTTGGCATATACGGTTACGTCCACATCAGCCTGTACGTCAGTGTTCGATAATTGGGGGTTAGGCCCGTACGTTATGTGTTTGGCAAATACGGTTACGTCCACAGCAATCTCTACGTTAAGTGTTCGATAATTGCGGGTTAGGCCCGTACGTTATGTGTTTGGCAAATACGGTTACGTCCACATCAGCCTGTACGTTAGTGTTCGATAATTGCGGGTTAGGCCCATATGTTATGTGTTTGGCAATTACGGTTACGTCCACAGCAACCTGTACGTTAGTATTTGGTAGTACGGTTAGGTCCCTAGCAACCAGTACGTGAAGTGTTTGATATTCAAGAGATGGGTCTCCAGCAACATGTACATCCGTGATGCAACAGCCACTGGAGTCATTGCGCTTGTCTTTCTATGTACTATTGCTCATAGTATTAATCACTGTCGTGTTCAGGTCGATTGAGTGCAGCCCATAGCTAAAATACGACAAAGGAAAACGTTATAAGGTTAGAATAGGTCAACAATAATCTGCATTCGTAAGAGGCGACTTTGGGCATAGGTTAGTCAGGCTTGCTGGGGTGCTTGACTGGACTCGTAAATAAATTCTTTCACAGCACTTCGCGTGGTCTTTATGCTTCCCGTGACAAACAACGTTTCATACCTTTTCAAATGGCCTCACGGTTGTCAGATGAGGCTAATTAAGGAACTGAATCCAAGGACCTTTCCAATCTAACCACCCCCAGATTTACCAACTAATACGACTGTCAACAGCTGCGACAGGCAAGCATGTCTGTACACTTAGGGCAGTCTAGTGATTAAAAGTAACTGACGGTCGCGCAATTTGGAATCAGAACTGGTTCTTGAAAGCATGGTCTGATGCGTATATCAGTGACGGGTTCATCTGGTCTAAAACTGATTATGGAAGAGCGTATCATATTGATGAAATATTGTCTAGTTGGCCGTTAGACCCGTGAAGGTCCCTGGGTGGAATAGGCCTTCAGCAACCCATGCTTGCCATAAAACGTAACCATGTTTGTCGTAAGAGGCGACTAACGGGATCGGGTGGTCAGGCTCGCTGACTTGGTTGACCCATGTCATTGGTTCCCAATTGCGCAGATCGATGCTCATGTTGTTGGTCACTGGATTGTCTGGTCCAGAGTCGATTAATTACAGATCGCCTCCATATAGCTGGAATATTGATTGCTGAGTGCGGCGTAAAACTGACCTCACTCACTCACTCAATCAATGGCCGTTAAAAGGAAACGTGTGTGTGAAAGAAAACGGCTACTGTAGATATAACACTGAGGTCGTTTTGTGCATATGATCCCAGGGTGTTTCTTGGACCAAGTCCTTTTACTATACTGTATATGTGGGTCACTGAACTGTCATCCTTTGCACGCAGTAACCACATTAGGATCCTTGGTATATCATTACCGAAATCTTATCAACGACAGATTACATCTCTCAATCAAAATTGCTACTATTGGTGTTCGGCTTGTGGGTAACGCAGACACAGGCTGAAGTTCAAGTAGGCGGGTGTCCAATAACACTGATGTCAACATACAAGGGATGTCAGGTGTTAGCAGATTATTGAGCCACTTAGTGTTCGACCGTACTTCAACTAAACCAATACTATACAGCTTGCTTGGAGAGGTAGCTTAATGGTACAAGTTTTTTTCCCTTACGGCTTTTCTTGTTCAATTCCCCACATGGGTATTATGTGTGAAGCCCATGTCTGGTGTCCCCCGCCGTGATATTGCTGGAATACTGCTAAAATCGACTCACTTATCATCAAGTTCCCATCTCTTGTTGGGTGGTAAGGTAGCCTGGTGGATCATGCGTTCTATCGTCAAGCCGAAGACCCAGGTTCGATTCCATATATGACTACAATGTCTGATGACCATTTCAGGTGTCCCCCTCATAAAACCAGACTCACTCACTCCTATGCCCTACGAAAGAAACAATTAATTGTGTGTCATGATACGAACAATAGCGGGATGTTGACGCGAACAATAGCGGGACGTTGATACAAATTATGACGCTACTCGAGAAAATAGCAGTTCATTTTTAAGGCTACAGAGCTTTGTCGATCTAAAACCGGAAACACTTTCCTTTTGGCCTCAGGACGCGTATCACGTAGGCTCGATAAGGAGTCGCAGATAACGGGTTGTGATAACAACTTCAGATAACATGTGGTACAGTTGTAACAACCCTGTCTGCATGTAGGACGCCGTCATGTACCGATATGGCCCCCGCAGTCCCGTCTTTCCGGTTTTATCGCTGCTTTAAGACCCGCTCGTACTTAGCAACGTATACGGAACGACAAAAACCACGACGTTGCCATTACCTTTCGAGATTTTGCCATTAGCATTTGCTTCAACCGGCTGCCTGTCGCACCGAAGACATCGGTTCGATTACCAATATGTTTACTAATAAGTGTGAGGGCCGCTGGGGTAGCCTTGTGGTTAAAGCGTTCGCTCATCACGCCAAAGACCCGGGTTCCATTCCCCACAAAGATGCATTGTGTGAAGCCCATGGCTAGTTTCAGTTGACGTGATATAGAATGGATATTACTAAAGGCGGCACAAAACTGTTCTCACTCAATTTTTTCTTCAGATAGAATTGCTTTTGAGTTAGATATCAATGTATGATGACTACACATAAATAACACGCTGAGAGTAGCTACACCTTTAACAAAGACCCTTCAAGATAGGGACGATTTCCTGGGAAAAGCGCTGGGGCAATTGGTGTGAACGAGTATGATTTTACGCCGCTTGTATCAATGTTCCAACAATATTACGCCGGGGAAGCCAGAAATGGGCTTCACACATTTTAGAGATGTGAGGACGAGCGAACGCATAACCACAAGACCTCCTAACCGCCCAACAGGAGCTGAGAAAGAGGCCCGATGGTGAGTCATCAGTTTAGTTTTACTTTCAGCAATATACTTGTAGGTTAGCCCACCTTCCCTAGAGTAAGTGGAGAATCTGGTCACGTAGCAAGACGGCTGAAGTCTATCTCCACCCAAAGTCCTAATTCAGACCTTTTTTAAACTGAGTCATGAATCCGAGATTTCTTTCCCTAAAAACCTGCCTTGACCTTTAACAGTGGGCTGCTATGATTCTGTCCTTCGTTTCCACATGAGTCTTTTTCATACGTCATTTATTTCTTTCAATAATCCAATTCCCTACCGAGCCTTGACAACCTCTCGCGAGAGGTGTGTCCTTTCCAGACACTATCAGTGTATTACATCATATCGAAGCTATAAGGCGTGATGTACGCCATGATTCGAAGTCACTTGTGTTGTATAGTAGAAGCTGGCTAACTCGAAGTCCGTTATTATCTGTCGCAACAACGAAGTTGTCCCTGCGCGCGTCCGTGCGTGCGTCACACTTTGTCCGAAGCATATCTCCTAAACTATACGCTTGCTTCATCAAACTCGGTACTCATGTCAAGCATAATCCATAGATGTGAGTGAATGTTTGGAAATGGAAATTCAAATTAGCAAATTACGAAATAATTTTCTCAAATTGAGCAACCTATTTTATGAATTTTAAAAAAATATAGATCACTTTATAATAAACCGATTTCTATAGATCAAGTAAATTTGCTCCGTAAACAATTCTTCAATAAATTTGGATCAAGGTGACCTGAATTTGTTTAATAAATGTGAAAGGGAAGGAGTATTTAATCACATGAAGTCATTGATTTCATTTCCCCCAACGGGTGAAAAATTTAAAAAGAAATGTAGTTTACAATTTCAAGTCGGAATAAAAATTAAGTTCAGGCACCAGGGATACAAAGTACGAAAAGTCATTGTTGATGTACCCTCGATGATTGTTCATGTTCCCTGCATTCGCAAAAGATCGGTAATTTCCGTTCATCGCGCTATTCAGTGTTATTCGATATAACAAAGTACTACCACGTAGTAACGAATGAGTTTCTATTAGCAGCGGGGTACATTACACTGAGAAGAACGCATAGCCAATCAGAAGACGACATTTGTGTGTGAGGTAAGATAATACACATTGTACCCACGTTGAGAATCGAACCCGAGAATTTGGCATTATGAGCGAACTTTTTTAGGCTACCTGATCGCCTTTTGTGGATAAATTAAAGATACTGGAACAAATCGAGAAAACACGTACCCAATGAGCTACACCTGCTCCAGAACCCACTGCACCACCGCCTGACCCCATCTTTTCTTGCTGCCTCTCCCAAAGGACAACTTCATGTGGGTGGTTGTTTCACCGCACCACATGGGGAGATTGGTCGACATCCCCCTCCTCGTGTCTCCGAACGTGAAGAAGCGAGAGTTTACGTCACACCGATTGAAATGAATATAGGTACAGTACAGTGTAACAACTATTTATCAACCAAGCTTAGTTACAATAGAAATCAATTTGCTTGAAGAGACATCAAAGAATTACCGATAAAACGATCGATTTTTCTTTTGTTTCCGTTGCTAGTTAGCATCTAGCTTGTCATGTGACTTTTACAAAATGGCGGCGGTCTGTAAATACAAAGTCAAAGACGTCAAAGACAGGTATGTTACATAAGCAGCGCACGGAGTGATCGATCAATACATACCTTTAAGAGAATGTAAACATAGTTTGTGTCAGTTATAGAAATATTACCACATATGAAGTACATTTTTGTTTCGGAGAGCGATTCTTCTGTGTGTTGTAACACTGAGTGAGTGAGTATGATTTTACGCCGCTTTTATGAATATTCCAGCCATATCACTTTATAAGTGTAATCTGTAATATATGGCGGCGGTCTGTAAATAATCGAGTTTGGACCAGACAATCCAGTGGTCAACAGCATGAACATCGATCTGCGCAACTGGGAACCAATGACATGGGTCAACCAAGTCAGCTAGCCTGACCACTCGAACTCGTTAGCTGCCTCTCCCGACAAGCTTGGTGTCCTTTTATGGCAAGCATGGGTTGTCGGATATCTATTCTACCCCGGACCTTCACGCATGTAAGGAATTCAGATGACAGAAAATAGTGGTTGGTAGTACGAACAACGATATGACACACATCACTGAATATGTGAATATTCTAAAATGATATCGGTATATCTTAATTATGATGATATTGTAGAAGAATATACTTTTAATTATGTCATGAAATGTTTACCTCCATCATAGTGTTGCCACAACGTCATTTGATTTCGAATCCCCTTTTCAAGTCGCGCTGATTAATTTCACATGTAAAAGTGAGTGAGTTTAGTTTTAGGCCGCAGTCAACAATATCCCGGCTATATCACGGAGGTCTGTAAATGATCGAGTCTCCACCAGACAATCCAGTGATCAATATCACGAACCACAATGTACGCGACTGAGATACGATGACAGCGAGCCTGACAACCCGCTTCCGTTAGTTGTCTCTTACGACAAGCGTGGGTTATATTTGCTGAAGATCAATTCTAACCCGGATCTTCATTGGTCCGCACGTAATACGTTCGTTTGGAGCAGACAGTACCAGCGTAAATGTGGTGTTAAGACACTGTTCCTCGTGTACAATTCCCAAAACAAAAATGAAATTACTGTGCACGGACCTAATTCAGGCAGGTAGCCAAAGGAACATTTTCCCTGTAGAATGAGAGTCCGTTTAACCCATTTCTTGTGTGACCGCTGGGTCAGGGGAGCAGAGGTTAGCCATCCATATGGCCTTCACATACATTCGGAATGGCGTATGTCAGCCTACACCTGTTTGCATTGCGTCAGGTATTTTTCAGTGGAAGTAAACCACGACCACATCTCGTGACGTTCCGCTCTAGAGCACACTTAATAGCGGGGTTGTTCGTGAAGCCGGGAATCAGCTCTTTGCAGGGATTCTGGTCTACCTCACAGTCCCTGAGCCATATTATTTTCCCTACGCACACGCACAAATACGTCATCCAAAACCACCCATGTCTCGAACTATAGACCCTCGCACAGCCAACCCCTCCATACACGCACAAATACGTCATCCAAAACCACCCATGTCTCGAACAATAGACCCTCCTACAGCCAACCCCTCCATACACGCACAAATACGTCATTCAAAACCACCCATGTCTCGAACAATAGACCCTCCCACAGCCAACCCGCCCATACACGCACAAATACGTCATACAAAGCCACCCATGTCTCGAACAATAGACCCTCGCACAGCCAAACCCTCCATACACGCACAAATACGTCATCCAAAACCACCCATGTCTCGAACAATAGACCCTCCCACAGCCAACCCCTCCATACACGCACAAATACGTCATCCAAAACCACCCATGTCTCGAACAATAGACCCTCCGACAGCCAACCCCTCAATACACGCACAAATACGTCATACAAAGCCACCCATGTCTCGAACTATAGACCCTCATCCAACCAACTGTTCCATACACGCACAAATACGTCATCCTAAACCACCCATGTCTCGAACTATAGACCCTCATCCAACCAACTGTTCCATACACGCACAAATACGTCATCCTAAACCACCCATGTCTCGAACTATAGACCCTCATCCAACCAACTGTTCCATACATGGACCAATACCCCATCCAGTCATATCCATCTCTCGAAAACCACAGATGCCCACACAAATATTCCCTGCTTTCACGAACAAATACCTCGCCCAGTCACACCCATATCTCGAACACCAAATCCTCATCCATCCAACCATTCCATGACATGTCTCGAACAACAGTTTTATTCACCCAACCAAACCATACACGAACCAATACCCCAGTCGATCACAACTATCTCTCGAACAACAAATCCTAACCCAAAGATTCCCTGCTTAAACGAACAAGCAGCTCATCCAGTCCTATCCATATCTCGAACACCCTACCCCCTCCCCCCCCCTCGCAACCCCCAACCCCCAATCCCCATAAGATAATCCCCAATACGCGAACGAAACCATTCTCCCTTCCCCCATCCCTGCATCTATGAGCGAACCCTCGCCTACTCACAACACCCACCATCTAGCCTGACCAAGTTGCATATAACGATACAGACAGTCCGTGTATTCTAGTAACTGTCATAAATTGAACAGTCTATGAATCAGTCGGCCTAGTATCAAAGAGTACATGAATCACTTCGCCTCACACGAGGGAGTGGGGCATTTTGTGCATTGAACAAGCATTATCTCTTATCCGCAGTGCATGAGCGAAAGGCACTTAATATTCTCTTTACAAGTCAATGCACTTACTGAACTGCTTATTAGACGTCGGTTGTATGGTGCATGTTCCAACAACACGAACGCTGGTCCTTATATGGCGTTCACCATGAATACCATGAAGTCGAAAGATCACAAACAGTGTGGTCACGGATCAGTACGTTCTAATTTATAACAGTTGGTTTTGCAAGATCAACAGTCGTCATTTCTAGGCACTTGTACACTCGTTCTCGAGAAGCTATCCAGATAACACGTGCGAAACGGGATCGCACTGTGTTGATACATGAACTCTGGTGAGTGGAATTAATTATTTTTGTCTTATGATGAAAACCTCGTTATCACGCCCCTCCCCCCTCCAATAATGTTATGTACTAACACACACATGAACGATCTCAAACTACAGTATGTACTAATATCTATGGTGTCTGATACTGTTTACAGCTGGTCTTGTATCAGAAAGAATTTGGCTTATGTACATCCCTGTGTTTGTTGTGAACGGGAAGGATTTAATTGCTAAGAATGGTTCACATCATCCCTCTCCTATTTTACAGTGTGAAATCGCTAAAGGATGATGGTTAAAGTACATTTAATCCATTAAACTGTTTATTCGTTGTTTAACGTCAGCCTGGGCCGGACAATCCATCCGCTTGAGTGTCAATCCGTGTCAACCCAGTCAACGAACCTAACCACCCGAATTCGAACCCGTTAGTCGCCTCCTACAACAAGACCAATTCTGACCCTGATCTTCACGGCTCTGATACATTACGCAGATAATCGGGACTGGTTCATTTCTGACACTGATGTTTTGTTTTTATTGAAGGAATCAAATAATGCCGGAAAAGCCCTTTTTATTATTCTACAAAAAATCGGAACGTTCACTTGGCATGTAGAATGTCAAGGCCATGTAGGTCATTAAATTATTAGACGTGATGTCCCTTACACATCCTTAGACGAAAGTAACGGTAACGTGTCGAAGTGCTCGTTATGTACTTAATCGAGACTGGTTACCTTCTGGTATTGACGTTCAGTATGTGCGCAAACTGTATCTGTCACTACCACGATAAGAGAACGAGTTAAGTTGACATAAATATAATAATTATATAATAACAACAATTCCGTAAATAATAATTGCCCAATTATATGCTTACTGAACTGGGAAATTGAGTATAAGTACGGCATTCATTAACTGTGTACCAGCGAAGTTATGGTATAGACATTATGATGGAGATATGGCTGCCAGAAAACACCAAACTATCTGTGCACTTAGGGTTAGAATAAGTCTAGTGTGGAGCGCAGTAGTATAGTGGTAAGGCGTCTGCCTCTCACGCTGAATACCCGGGTTCGATCTCTGGTGGAGACACCTAGGTTCAAGTCTTGATTTGCGTAGTATCTTTGGACAAGATACTTAGATCCTCATTGTCTCAGTTCACCCAATTATAAAATGGGTACCCGTGAGGATATGCCGGCAATGTGAGTGTTTGGTTCATTGCGCCTAATAGACAGGATGGTTGTATAATCCCCGTGGAGTTGGGAAAGTGTTGGAGAGTACGATAGTGTCCTATGACTGGGGATAGTAATGTACGTAGCGCCATGAGCAGGCAATGTGCGTGGATATGAGCGCCATATAACGGACTATTACCAGATAATGGGAGTATGTGATTAAAAGGAATAGGCGGGAGCATATTACATGGCTGAATGGTTTGGCTGGTGTTTCAGTTTTGTGTCGGATTAATCGCTTGGTATAGCCTCTCTGGAAACATTAAACAATACGCTCACACTGACATATAGACTAAGGGTTCGTCCTTTAATATATACTGAACATAACAAGGAACGCATTTTACAGAAGCTGTAAGCTTTCATGGTTATGACTTCTATTAAAAACAAAGAGTTGCGTTTCTTTTGCTGTTCAGTATGGGTGTTACCTAGGCTGATACAGAAATATGTAACATGACCTGCTATGCGTCTCTCTCTCTCTCTCTCTCTCTGTGTGTGTGTGTGTGTGTGTGTGTGTGTGTGTGTGTGTGTGTGTGTGTGTGTGTGTGTGCAGGAGACAATAATGTGGTCCAGGGACTTTGAGGCAGATTAGTGATTGTATAGCTCCATTTGGACTGATACGGTGAAACAGATTAAAGTAATAACATTATTTGGCTCTTCACATCATCAGAGAAACAACTGACCCCAAATTATTCAACCTGGAACAAAATTAGATACCAGAGATGCGATATTAGACATCACGGTCTGGTCCAATTTGTTTGACGATGCCTAAATTTGTATCCCCATGACCATCTTGATAGTTGTGAATGAAAGATTTCTACAAAAATCTTTCACTGAGAATGAAAGACAAGGTACTGCAAACAACTTTCTTGCAAACTTTCTTACAAAGCTCAAACACTGGAATTCGAACAGGAAATTTTCTCAGATTGGGAACCAGAATGGTAAATGTCAAAGATCATTCTTTTGTCCTTGGCGTTCAAACACAGATAAACACACTTCTCTCGGCAAATATGATCTGTTTACACAATTTCGGTCATCTTTTTCGTACAAAGGCCAAGGTCAATAAACATACGAATGCTCTGGCTCTACGACAGGGTGTTTTAATAAAGGCCATGAACTTATCAGCTGTCTGTCGGTGTGCGGAGTAAAACCTCCAGGCACTGCCACCTGCAGACGTCTCAAAAGCATCTTGACCATTTTAACTTGCCTGTTCCATAACGCCTTAATTTCTTCCTGTAACAGGTATTGAGATCACACTCACACTCACACTCACACTCACACTCACACTCACACTCAGGCAGTGGAGAGCAAGCGTTCGCTCATCACAATGAAGACCCTAGTTCGATTCCCCTTATGGATCCAGTATTTAAAGCGACTTTCTGACGTCTCCCGCTGTGATTCTGTTTGAATATTGCTGAAAGCGGCGTACAACTAAATTCACTCACTCAAGCGCACACACGCTCTCATGCACTCAAACACTCAAGCGCTCACACGAACAAATAAACACACATTCAGGTAAAGATGGAGTAATTTGGCTGTAGCCTTTGAGACGATCCCCGGATATTGTGACGTGGTTTCTCGCGTGGTTTGGGTGTCAAACAACGGTAGATGGATTCCTAAAAATTCGCGCAAGGCACCTAGCAGTCAGTATCCACAAATGTTTGATTATGTGGTATGGCGCTGTATCTACTCTGAGAACGTCTTTGTTGGTGTTTATATATCCTGTTGTTTACAGTGAAATAGATGGCGAGGATTATATCAATAAATCATTGATATCAAAATATCGCAATGATACTGAGCTTGAGTGTTTGCCTGTTTGTCATTTAATGCCACAATATTCCAGATATGTGACGGTGCTCTGTAAATATTCGCGCATGAACCAGATAATAATACTACTGCAATTTTATGCAATGTATATGAGTGACACCGTGCTGGACACGTCTTTTCTCACTTTAGTTCATTGGCACAGCTTTATTGAACTTGTCTAACGTTTACCCAAAGGGTATTTTTTATATTCATATTATACAAAAGAAGAAGATGATGAAGAAGAAGAAGAAGAAGAAGAAGAAGATGATGAAGAAGATGATGATGACTCATTAAGTAGTACTACACATTCAGACAGGAAGTGTCCAAGGTGTTCCCTTGACCAATTCAGTTTCTGCTTTTAGTATACTGAACAGCAAAAGAAACGCAACTCTGGCTTTTTGTCACGTTTCTTAATAGAAGACATAAACATGAACCCCTACGTTTATGAGATGTCGGCGTTTTTTTTAAAAAAAAAACATACGGTTTTTTATGTTCAGTATACAACATGGCCTCTACCTTTTCCTATCTACTGCTAGACACATATTAGATGATCCTGCGCACTAAACGCATTTGGGACAAGAGAGGCGGTACAACGAATTGGGCGAGTACACGTGGCTGCTACAGGTAGCTTGACGATTATGCACGTGCAATACATGCTAACCGTGATATGAAATCAACACCGCTACTGGTTAACACCTGTCTCGCTACTGTTTAACACCAGTCTCGCTACTGTTTTACACGTCTCAATACTGTTAAACAGATGTATGATATAACGATGTATGATATGGCAAAGTGCCAGTTGAACTACAAGGGTGCTAAGGAAAGTTTTCGAAAAAATCTCAAAGACATGGGGTTTAGGTGGCGAAAAACGCAGTCAAACCGTAAACTTTTAATGGAACGTAAAGACATTGTTTCCAAGCGTTTGTAATACTTGCGCGCAATAAAGAAATACAGAAAAGAAAATCGAACACCCATCTCTATCGATGAAACATGGTTGCACGCACACCACATTGTCCCAAAGTGTTGGCAACTTGAGGGTGAAGTCGTAATAAATGGGGTTCAACCTCCGTCTGGCACCGGACCTCGGCTTATTGTGGTTCATGCAGGGGGTGAAAACTGTTTTGTTCCAAATGCTTTGCTTGTTTTTGATTCCAAACTCAAATCAGCAGACTGTCATGACGAGATGAACTTTGATAATTTTTCCAAATGGCTCCAGGAAAAGTTGATCCCAAACCTTCCACTGCACTCTGTCATCGTTATGGATAATGCACCATATATAGCAAGCAAGTGGACAAATGTCCGACAACCGCCAACAGAAAAGATGACATAAAAGCGTGGACAAAGGCACAGTATCACATTTGATGAGAAAGTGCTTAAAGCCGAACATGGTCATGATGTACTACGTCTCCCTCCGTACCACGCAGAACTAAACCCGATTGAGTTAATTTGGGCAAATGTGAAAAATTATGTCGCTTCACAAAACTTGCAGTTCACAAACGTTCCTTAAGAGTTGCCATAAATGAAAGGATGTCTGCAATCGGTGCAAAAGAATGGTCGGAATGTTGTAGACATGTTAAAACAACTGAAGATGGTTACTGGCAAAGCAAAATCGCAGTAGAAAGGGAAATTGACAGACTAGTGATTGACTTAGGACTTGCATGTGATTCTGACACCGAGACTGATTCAGAGAGTGATAATTAAAGCATAAATCAGTAAGTCCGCCTAATTTTCCAGCATTGGTGCGTCTTGTATAATAATTGACACATACTATATCAGGTTTTTACTGTTCCCATACTTTGTCATAAAAAAAGAGTAATCTTTGGTGAGTTGTCTGTATTTTATATTTTTTTAGTCACTGATAAATCTACTGAGTCTGGTACTGAATAATCCCCAAACCGACAAATTTGTGTACAAAGATATTTGTCACTGACTTATCAATGTCAAAAGGTATCTTCAGTTTTCTGTACACAATTTTGGTGACCATAATAAAAATATGACAGAAATTTGGAAATATTGTTTGAATACTAATCATTTCTCTGGAACCGGTTATATAAATTTCCGAGACATGTATTCCCGGTCGATCACCAGCGGAATTATGGACGAAAATCGGCCCGTACAGAGAAATAGGAACAAAATTGTGGGATAAAAATATTTCCCCCTGGCTACTCTGATTTAGCCACCACCATTCAGTAACAGATAACTTTTAACATATTAAAAAGTTAAATGAAACACAATTAACTATATGTAGTTATTATCTATTTAATATTTAGCAGACTTTACCCATTAAAACAACACCGCATATTCCTTCGAATGATAAGACTGCAATCTCAGGCATAAGATACTGATATTCCACGCTAACCTTTAGTTAAGACGAAGTCAAATAGGTGATTGGGGCATTGACAAGCATTTTAGATATTCAACAATTTTGTTGAAAAAAAACCCCAGGAAAATGTCATTTGCTTCGTGAAATGGATCGGTGATCCTAAACATATTTTCTCAGTTTATTGTGTTGATTCAATTCGTTGGGATTGTACCTGTTGCCAAATCGAGTGTGCTATAACAATTCATGCGTGAAACGCACGGGGAAAATGAACTTCTCGATATTTATCAGACAACCTGTCTCCCTCTTGTTTCAAGTGGATCGTTCTGTGGGGCGTTCCCAAGTATGCAAATTGGGGTTATTTGTCAGGTCGTGGATCATCTATAGGTCAAGGTTGGCTGGAGGAAATATATTTGTCCTCATGTTTGAATGTCAGTACTATGTCCCACTTTTAACCTGTGTATATCGACGATGCTGGATACGGTGGGACAGTCTTGCAATTCAGCAATATCACGGCGGGGGACACCAGCAATGGACTTCACACACTGCACCCGTGTGGAATGGAACGCGTGACAAGCAAACGCTGTAAGCACCAGGTTATCCCAGCAAACTAAATCTATTTGCCCTAAACAACTGGTAAACGAACATTTATGTTTATGGATGAGTGGGTTTTAAATCTATAATGGCGTTCCGTTATTGCTGGAATGTAACTGCCCTCTCGCCATCGGTTCGAAACAAAACCAAGGGTCTCAGCGCCTCCAGGTTATGCTCATGTCCAAGGTCATAATGGTTTTGTTGATTGTAGTGGCTCTGTCGTCTGAATTGCGTTTACGAAGCTGCTGCTGTTACTACTACTACTGCTGCTGCTGCTACTACTACTACTACTACTACTACTACTACTACTACTACTACTACTACTACTACTACTACAAATATAACTTTCACCAATACTACATACCGTTACTGCTACTGCTACTACTGCTGCTGCTGCTTCTACTACTACTACTACTACAACTACTGCTACTACCATTACACAACAGTAGTAGTAGTGGTGGTGGTGGTACTGCCACAACTGCTACTATTACCACTACCATCACTACTAGTACCACAACTACTACTTCTACTACTACTACTACTACTACCACCACCACCACCACTACTACTACTACTACCACCGCTACTACTTCTACTACTACTACTACTACTACTACTACTGCTTGCTTGCTGCTGCTGCTATGGTAATCACACGTACTGTTGCTATTAACGCCTCACTAAACAATGGCGATCACAGCTTCACAAACACTACCATCGTCGTCTTCAGAAGAAAATCGATAGGTCGGTCAATTTAGCAGTCTACCAATATAAAGTCCGGCATTAATAATCTAACGACGAACACTGTTTCAGTTGCGATAACATGTACACTTGATATAAACAGTTCCACAGGACCACTGAACAACACCACATCCGTTCTGAAGGGCGCACTTCCGATTACATGACCCACGACTGAAACGAGTCACACAATGTCACCAGGTGCTTTGTGACGCCACTATGCGTCACGTGACACTATAAATAGTCCAAACAGATATACTCCTCAGATTTGGACTCGCAGTTGTCAAAACACGGATGTATTGTCATTCTCAGAGTTCTTTCCAGTGTTTGGTATGTATGTTAACCAATGTATTATTTGTGTCTTTTGCACTTGTGCTAGAAGAAGACTGGGCTATTTTCTTGAATTGGTGCACGTTCGTCATCCGTGTAATCAATATGTATTAATTGTCCACACAACATGCACCAAAGCATTCAGTCCAACTGTTTACTGACCAGCAGTGGCCTATTTAGACTGAGGGTGATCATGCAGCGTTTGGATTTGTTTTTATTAAATTATTCTAACGGGATTGGAATAGAATGTTGTGTTTTGCTCTGGATATGAATACTACGGGTGACCATTGAGTCAGAACCAACTACCAGTCTATTGCAACATCAGTGATGCTGATAGTCTTTTGCGACCAGACCCGTGAGGGCCACGGGGTAGAATAGGCCTTCAGCAAACCATGCTTGCCATTAAAGGCGACTCAGCTTGTTGTAAGAGGCGACTAACGGGATCGGGTGGTCAGGCTAGCTGACTTGGTTGGCCCATGTCATCGGTTCCCAATTACGCAGATCGATGCTCATGTTGTTGATCACTGGACTGTCTGGTCCAGTCTCGATTATTTACAGACCGCCTCCATATAGCTGGAATATTGCTGAGTGCGGCGTAAAACTAAAACTCACTCACTTTTGCGACCAACCATTGCAATACTATCGCTACAGTTTTTTCTCTCTTGGACTTTTGAGGTCTTTTTCCAGGTGAATGTACGGATTATATGAAATAGTTTCAGTCTCTTTTAATAACCGAAAGTAAACTTGAAACCCAGATCAAGTTTGTTGAAGAGGCAATAGCTAGGGACAGATAGATCAAATCAGATAGATCAAATTCATTCATTTATCAATACTGATTGATGCATCGATTGTTTTTCGATTCGTTTGAATGAGGGAGTGGGTTCGATTTTACGTCGCTCTTAGCAATATTCCAGCAATATCACGACTGGAAACTTCAGAAATAGGCTTCACACATTGTGTCCGTGTGGGAAGTCGAACCCGGGTCTTCAGCGGAACGAGCTAACGCTTTAACCACGAGGCTACCCCTCAGAGAATTCACTTAAATGATGTCGATAACTCCACCTAGTAATTATCCAATAGATATGTAGTGCAGACTCGATTATTTACAGACCCTCATACAGCTGGAATATTGCTGGATGGGGAGTAAAGCTAAACTCACTCTCTACAATAGATATGTGTGAAATGTACCAGACCTGTTAAATGTCTTTACAAATGATCACGTGAAATGCAGCCACTATTCAGGAGGAACTCACTGGTAAAACATTGCCCCAAATAACCCTATTTTTCTCCCGTGCTTGTGTAAGAGGTGGCTAACGGGATCAGGTGGTCAAGCTCGCTGACTTGGTTGTCACGTGTTAATATGGTATCCCAATTGCGTAGATCGATGCTCATGCTGTCGATCACTTGATGGTCTAAACCAGACTCGATCGATTATCTGCAGATGGCCAACATATAGCTGGAATGTTGAGGCGTTAAAAGACAAGCAAATAAACCTGAATGTGACTGAACAGGATATGTGTTTCTTGCCACTCGCTATGCCAATCTAAGTAGATATGAAAAACTTCTCTGGATCTTCTCTGGATATCACAAATACGTTTTACGTAAATATTAGGCATATATTTTTTAAACATCTCCTGATCAATACCATTTTGTATTAATGTTTCCTTGGCCAAATGAACATGTGACATACTATTGTCACTATGCATTAAATATGCATGATTCAAATCTGATTCTTGTATATCATCCGCTGCGCTTCGTTAGTTCAGTCGATTGAATCTGACAGGTTCAGATTGGAATCTCAATTAAAGTATCTTACAAACCCTCAATATCGAGGTTTTAATGAGGGTATAAATTTCCTCTAGATGAATGAAAACGGTGGTGGATGAACTGATAAAAGAGACATGATGTTGTGCATTAAAAGTGAATGATCTATTTCTAATTCTTTTTGTTGATCATTGTGACGTTACATTAATTCAGATAATTGAATTCAATAGACGATTGAATCCCAATAAAGTTAAAGTGACACGAGTATGATGTATACTTGTTTAGTGTTAGGGCCTTGTTCTTTCAGTCATCAGCCCCTCATGTGTATAATATATCGTTTTCATCATTTTACCCGTGCAGGTAATCGAACGCGGTTTTTCACGCGACGAACCAACGCTTTAACAACTAGGCTGCCCCAGATAAAAGTGTGTCTTAACACATAGAAACGTCTTTGGGGTTGTGTTTAACAGATAAAAGGTCTTTAGGGTTGTGTTTAACAGATAAGGGGTCGTTAGGGTTGTGTTTAATAGAGTGTGTTTAGAATTGTGTTCAGCAGATGAAAAGCGTTTAGGATTGTTTAATGTTAAGGGTATGCAGGATTGTGTTGAACAGTTTAACATGCCTAGGTTTGTCTTTAGCATCTACAGTTGTGTGTGAGTGTGTTTAACCAAGAAAACGTCTGTAGGACTTTGTTCATCAAGTAAACGTGTATAGAATTGTGTTTAACAGATAAAACGTGTATAGGACTGTGTTTAATAGATAAAAACGTGTTTAGGATTGTGTTTATCAGATAAAAACGTGTTTAGGATTGTGTTTAACAGATACAAACGTGTATAGGGTTGGGTTTAGGAAACTACATCGTGTTTAAGATTGTGTTTAACACTATATGGCTCCATATGTACATAATCACTATTTTCGTTTGACGTAAGTCTGTTTCATGGAAACAAAACGGGCATCATTTCCTGACAATCTAAATTATGAAAGGCGAAACAAGTTCGCAAATAATTTCCCATGATCTAACATGCACCACAGCGCCTGTTTGAGCCAGAGTGCAACTGACACCACATTGAAGTGAAATATTACTCTTAAGTAGGTCAACTTAACACTTATCCGATCAGCTGATCCTTGACCTAGTTAAGGAGCAAATACTTATGATTAGACACGAGGCTTCCCTGACATAAGAGAACGCTGACTTATGGGTGTATTCTTCTTTCAACCATTGTTAAAGGTTAGCGTGTGTGAGACTCTCATGCAGTTGTGTTGTGACTCGCTGAGGCTAGAGAAACTGGAATGCCACAATTGGATACTGTGGTTGATGTCGCCAGGTAAGACATTGCTAGTCTGCAGATAGCTATACTAATGAAAGGATCAGCTGCATGTGTTTGGTATGGTATGGTATTCGTTATGACTAAAACTGGGATGTTTTGGAGTAGGGCGTGATGTGTGGCGATATTATAGACAGGCAAACGAGCGAACGCTGTGAGGTGCTTGAGTTGAAGAGATCAAGAAGAACAAGAAAAGAAGAAGAAGAAGTGTTCCTGCAATTTCAGGGCCGATGGGGTGGTCCAGTGGTTAACGCGTTCGCTCGTCCCGCCTAAGACCCGAGTTCGCTTCCCCACAAGGGTACAGTGTGGGAAGTCCAGTTGTGGTGCCTCCTGCTGTGATATTGCTAAAATATTGCTACACAAATCTAGACTCACTAACTCCAGCAATTTACCTAGGCACACAAAAGGTAGCTGTACATGCGGTTGCTTTGAAATTTGTTATTGCGTTCGCTCGTCACACCTATGGCCTTGGTTCGATTCACCCTCGACAGGGGTAATTGTCTACTGATTCCATATGCATGGGATGTAAATGCATGCCTTTCGTGGCTAGAGATCAGCCTATCTTAGACGATTTCGAACTTAGTGAGCAGAAACGATTGTGTTAATGTCGTTCCGCGGGTCATTCCTGAGTGTGCTGCCAATAAGTGAAGACAACGATGTCTTTCTGCCTGAAATATGTTTGGTATTTTAATTGCGTTCGCTCGTCTCTCAGCCTGGGTTCGTTTCACCCAGAGACGATAAGGCTAATGTCGTTCCGCGGGTCATTTCTGAGTGTATTGCCATTAAGTCGATTCAATTTCCTGTTGATCCAAATCTGGGCTGGCACCAAAGATGGGACTTGGTATTCCATCCATTTCCGAACTCCACGTGAACTTCGGGCCCGTCACTACATGTCCTGTTCATGATGACATAGAGGTCATATGGAGGTTACCTAGGGGATATTACAGAGTCCTTATCTGTTGGATCGTTTTCTGATACCATCAAAACCTGATCCTATGCAAACTTTGAGTAGTATAGCTTGATCTATCGGACACCACCACAGTATCCGTCTCACCTTTAACTCTGTGACACTCTAAGGCGTATCACTGTCCTTCGGCATCGATCTCGGTTCACCCCCGATAGTGCCCATCCTTGGATCGATCGTCGTTTGAATGGTTTTAACCGTTGTTTATATATTTACAACACTTTGTTTCTGTAACTTCTGTTAGTCAAAGAATTCATCCAGCAATTTCACACAACTTCTATGACTGGCAATTAGAAGTTCCTGTGATGGACAACGAACAGTGTTCTATGGATATGCAACGTCTCTACGAGCATCGTTTCGGTGTTTCTACTAATCTATGGATACACAACGTCTTTAATATGAGCTACTTTTCATCTTAGCTATTAGCACCGCAATCAAGCAAGTTATAACGATGTTAGTCGCTACACCGACACGTCGCTCATATTTATATCAAAGAAGTTGTATATCCATAGAACTCTCCTCGTTGGTCAGTTTTACATATCAAGAGGACATCACGATTCCTTAATCCCTGCACGTGATGTTCTCAGTAAGTAAAACGTCATTACACGTTCTGTAATTAAGCGCTATAACATGCAGTTGTTTTACATACTGTCTATAAAGAAGGCAGACGAGAGTAGAAAACAGGAAATCATCTGAACTCACTCACAGGGTTTAGCATCAATTCGTCATCTATCATCCTTGTTCCATCTGCCATATTTCCTTCCGTCAACCACACGGTCACTTGGAATAACCTCGGTCGCATTGATAGTCGGTCTGAGTTAAAATTCAGAAAACGTAAAAAGAGAAAATGTTTTATTCACGTTTTCTGTTCAGATGTGCAGCATGGTTTTCATTTATGAATGTTCATGATGTCAGAATGCCCTGCCCCTTCGTCATCTCGTTTCGCTGCAGAAACGGGACAAAATATGAGACTGCATTTGATTTGTGACACAGGGTGTGACAACAACCCACTCAACATGCCGTGCATACAGTCATGTGACTCACAATGGAGTCGTGTCAGGGGTCAGGCAGGTATTGGGGTTCAAGGTCAAGGTTACTGCACTAACGTAACGACGTGCGCAACATGACGCATGCATGGCGTTATGTACCTGCTCCCTGGTTTGTTGTTTAACGCCGCTCATCCAGATTGAACTGGCTCGGTGGGCGAGCTGGCTGATTAAGCGCCAGGCTAGTAATGCGGTGAGGTTCAAGTGCCGGGATCGAGTCTACCTGTGAAAAAGATTCTGATTCATTTTTGTGTTGTGAATCTGTCCGTGGTGTCACATCCCCTATAGTGTACAGTACACACCTGGTGCACTTAAAAGAACCCGCGAATCAGTTGGTATATGACCAGATGGTATCCACATGAACACGTGCAAATGCTTAGTTGCGAGTACAGCAACGTGCAGTGAACTTGGGCAAAGTACACCCAGCTGTGAATGGGTACCTCATTAGGATGAGAAAGCCACATGAACTCGGTTGTCCCAGGGTTGAGATTGACAATACGATGTGCCGTTGAGATTGACATCCAGTGATCGAGCGGCTTTCAGCAGCTTAGCTGGATATCAGCGTTATGCAAATGTTAGTATGTGTGTATATTATTGCTGTCTGTGAATAATTTAGTCTAGATCAGACAATCCAGTTATCGACATCATTGGCATCAATCCACGAAGTTGGGATACGATGTGGCAAGTCTAGATTAGCACAGTTTTTGAAAATGAAGTGTTTGGGCTCTTTTCTGTTGTATTTAATTTAGGAACCATTTTTTTCTTTAGAATGTATTTATTTCAGATACCAATCGTTAGTCTATCCATAGGGGTGAACCTACTTTTCTACGTCAGCATGTATCAAACTATGGGACAATGGAATCTGTATAGTAATGTATTCTCGCTAACCAGTTGTTGCTTTCCTTCCGTTCTATAGTTAAACAAGGATGTATATTCCTGGTGTTTTGAGGCAGACCTCGTTGGTGGGTTACACGCGTGAAGACTTGTTTCACTGTTGAGAGTCATTTATAGATCGCTGTGGCACACGTGGTCGATGTCGCTGATGGCAATATTGAGCAGAGGCAGGGAAGATTTTAACCGCTGTTTAATTATCCCAGAGCTACTTATCAATCCATGATCAGGTAAGTGATAAGGGTGGATGGATGGATGGATGGATGGATGGTTGGTTCTGTTGATGGATGGTGGGACCTACGGTTGGATGCAAGCTTACGTACATTTATGGAAGAGTGGATGCTTTCATGTATGAATGGATACATGCATTCATGCATGGATGGATGCTTACATAAATGGTATGGATGGATGGATGGACGGATTCATGCATGTATGGGTGGATAGATGTATGCTTTCATACATGCATGGATTGATGTATGCATGTATTGATGCTTACATAAATGATATGGATGGATGGACGGATTCATGCATGCATGGGTGGATAGATGTATGCTTTCATACATGCATGGATTGATGTATGCATGTATTGATGCTTACAGAGATGATATGTATGGATGGACGTGTGCATGTATGGGTGGATGAATGCATACGTACATAAATGGTATGTATGAATGGATTCATGCATCCATGGGTGGATGTTCTATGGATATGCAACGTCTCTACGAGCATCGTTTCGGTGTTTCTACTAATCTATGGATACACAACGTCTTGGGTGGATAGATGTATGCTTTCATACATGCATGGATTGATGTATGCATGTATTGATGCTTACAGAGATGATATGTATGGATGGACGTGTGCATGTATGGGTGGATGAATGCATACGTACATAAATGGTATGTATGAATGGATTCATGCATCCATGGGTGGATGTTTGCATGTTGTCATACATGTATGTATTGATGTCTGCATGCATGCCCGTGTGGATGGATGGATGCTTACACAGATGCATGCATGCATGCCTGGATGCATGCATGCATGGGTGGATGGATGTATTTTTACATACCTGGTATAGATGGAGCCATGCATGCATGCGTGGATGGGTGAATGCTTACATACATGGTATGGATGGAGGCATGCATGGGTGCTTTGACTGATGTGTGCATATCATGGACGGATGTACTTACAAACTATATACAGCCTCTTTCTGTATATTTAAGTCCAAAGTGGTACACTAACAAAGGTTATAACGACCTAAAAGTCGTTGCACTATTGAGAAAAGGGAGGTGCACAGTTCAAATTCATCCGAGTTTCAATGGTTATTTTACAAAGAGACAGGACAAAAGGGCGATGAAGGGGATCCGGCTATTGACTCGTTTGGCTCATGACATCGTGTCCCAAGTGAGAAGATCGATACTCATGTTGTTGATCATTGAATTGTCAGGACTCCATTATCTACAGACCGTTGCCAAATAGCTGGAATATATTGCTGTGTGCAAAAACAATTAATCACTAAATATTGCTGGCTGAGTTTGGAAATTAGACACGCACGTATAAAATGCCATAGTTTGAGTTCAGTTCAAATTCAGTTTATTTTATTTAATCCGTCATGTGTATTTATTGTTAAACGTCTTTCAAAAGAATTTTTGACCCGTGAAGGTCAGGGGGAAGAATAGACATTCAGCAACCCATGCTTGCTATAAAAGGCGACTGTGCTTGTCGTAAGAGGCGACGAACGGGATCGGGTGGTCAGGCTTGCTGACTTGGTTGACTTGGTGATCGGTTCCCAATTACGCAGATCGATGTTCATGCTGTTGATAACTTGATTGTCTGGTCCAGACTCGATTATTTACAGACCGCCTCCACATAGCTGGAATATTGCTGAGTTCGGTGTAAAACTAAACTCACTCACTCACTCACTCACTTTAAAATAATTCTTTCATCCGAACATGATTTATCCCATATGTTCAGTTTTGCCTGCTTCACGCAAGTTACATGCTGCACGGACGTCACGTGTATCACACAACAGATGCAAATATTCACGTGATCAAATGATGTCATCTCATTTCACAGTTCCCTCAGACGTTTTGGACGCAGTGTCAGAATCAAAGCGCCAACTGCCTGCATAAGATATTTCGATTACGTCGGGTCAGAAAAGATATTTCATTCCCGCATTCGCACTGTGTAAGATTATCTTGATAGAGTACAGGGAATTGTGCGATTTGGATGTATGTCTTAGTAGTTCTTCCATCCCTTGGGAATAAAACTACCGTTATTCATATTAATCTTGTACTCAATTTGGATTCCGCCGTGGAAGTGTGTATTGCTTCCATAAAAACGTAGTTTCGTAAAGTATCGCACATCGCATGTTGCTTGGAAAGAGGGGCGGTGGAATAACCCTATGGTTATACGCGTTCGCTTGTCACGCCGAAGTTCGATTGCCCACATTGGTGTGAGGTCAATTTCTGGTGATATTGCTGGAATATTGCTAAAAGCGGCGGAAAATTAAACTTACTCACTCATTCATTCTAGAAGCGAATTTATTGCTTATTTCGTTGGATTTCATTTTATGACAAAAGTTGGGAAAACATCTACAAACCTAGGCGCTTTTCTCCGGGACCCGATCTCAAAACGCCTATGACCTGTAACAGCGGCAGAGTTGGGTTAGAAAGGTCCACGTTTGTCAGTGTAGGTCAACTTTGCACGTGACAGGCATGCAGAGGTGTCACAGGTTCATTTCTAGCAAATAGCCGGCGAATGACATCTCTGATGACCCTGATGTCAAACGAATGCCTACGTTTATGTACAAGGTTTTGTTTATTGGTTGTTGGTTTATTTCTCACATTTTTAGCACAATGTTCTTTTTCATACCTAGAGTAAAAGTTGTACTTTTCATGTAATCCGAACCTTATAAATCGGTTTGCTACGTTTGCTCTCGTTATTAAAAAAATTAAACACCTTTCTAATTAAACTTTTAGCATCGTCTGAATAAGCTTTCACGATGACAACTGGAAGTAGTCAGTGCGAATGATGCAAACGGCCAATCACTGTTTAGTGAACAGGTAACTATCATGAACTGCACGTGCATTTGCCATTCTGACCCGACACTGCCGCTGTTACAGGTCACTGGCTCCCTCCCTCGGTAAGCTGTCAGCATCCTGCTGTTACTTTGTTGACAGTTACATATAGACAGATTCTTTCATACGAATGCATAAACTTGGTGATTTCCAACGTTATTCGGTTGCCTGGCAACAGATCCACTTGCAAAGTTTGAGATCGATTGGATCATTGGATGAAGAGTTATTTACAAAAAAATCCGGGCCTACATGCATTTCATGCCAAACTATAACACCTTTGTGAAGGTGGTCCCTGAACCACAGTCTTTGTAATGTCTTTTCACTATATTTCTTTATGATCAAAGCACACTTATAGGCCAAGGAACACAAAATTACATGCATTGCCTTATCTAAAAAATGGTCTAGAGCAAGACCCTGCAAAAAACTGAAACAGAAACGACATGTCTAGTATGTACATGTTATTTATTGCTTCGCGTTTGAATAATCTTTGAGAACAACAATAGCCGCCATGGCAATAGAATACAAATTTAGGTTATGCCTCGAAGCTTTTTAGTTATTCATGGGAACTGGTATGAAAGTTATGTAGATTTCCCGAGGTACTGCTATAAACAATATGCCTTCAAGCGAGAATACGGAAAATACCCTTGAATGTACTTGACTTTTGGTTCCTCGCGTTGGTGAGCAGACTTGTTTTATTATCCATTGTTCGGGCATCTCGAGGGGGTGGTCACGTGGATTTGACGCCATTACATGTTGTGTAACGGTACTTGACATGGAAGTTGTTTCTCTACATACTTGCGAAATACCGTCCCTTACCGACTATTATCGATGTAATTTCCAAATGTTTATTTGTGTGATTAAAATCGCTGGCTGAAGTGCTTCCTGCTTGCTCTGAATCCACAGCTTACAGCTCTTTAAGAATAGCTCGAATACACTGGAAATATGTAATGCTTACTTTATTTAGTTTGTAAATACCTTTGAGTTTTAAGATGCAGGGAAATCATCAACTTCATCATCATCATCATCATCATCATCATCATCAAAGATTTACACATACAGTTCCAGTCCAAAAGTACTGCTCAGAAGCGCTTTCCGAACAACTCGAGAATCGGGGGCATAGATTCCAATATAGACAAAAGGCAGGACTTGCACATGAATTTTTGTTAAAAGAATTGCTTTCTAATTCTGGCTTAAAAAGATGTTTATATCAGACAGTTTAAATGGTAATTCCTCTGTGGGTCATTTGACAACAGCATTGTTTGATAACAAAGAGTTTCCCATACCGTCATCACGTACAGCAAACATGTTATGCCTCGTATTATAGATGATGAATGTTTTCCATCGACATGCATGTGACTGTTTTGTTAAAGTCATGCTTATATGTGACTCATAACTGAAATGCAGATATTTTCAATCGCCCTTGAACGAAAACGCATGCGTTAGTTTATCCTGTAGTCGTTCTGTGGGCATTTAGATGTACATTATCGGGCTTAAGCGAAAAATGGTTTGCTGCGCTCCCTAGAATGGAAAGTTTGCGCCACTTTGACGCGTCCTCATAGGTTCGAATCCCATATATACGATGTTTATATGTCATGGTTCTTCAGCATCATGTGCTGGCACATGTCATCTAAGTGTTAAACGTCTTAAGACTGCATAACTCCGGGTTTTGATCCCAAATGAAACAGACCCGCCATGGTGTAAATGGTACCCTTCAAACCAGATGACATTTCGCTCATCCTTTGTTCTACCACATGCTGTCCGTTGCGGCCTAACACGGCATTCGTTCACAATTTTTAATCTACATACTGTTAGTCTAACGGTAGGGATGATCAACGGCCATTGTGTTGACGACCATGTCATCGTTGTTGATGATGGTTGCCTTCATAAACGCTGTCGACAGTTTTAAAGATGGGGTTATAACTAGTAGTCTTAGTTCTGACATCATTTTAATAGTTGCAGTGTCAGCGACGTCAAGCGACGTTTCTATGATCGTGACGACGACAGTGATTATGACAATATACTCTCTACAGCACATTCAATGAGATAGAACGACCTTTTAATGTAGACGCTATATCCAAAGGCGATTTATTGTCATGTCTTAATGAGATGGTGATTGAGGAAGGAAGCGAGTTTAGTTTTACGCTGCTTTTAGCTATATTAAAATCTATACCACCGCGAGGGACACCAGAAATGGGCTTCACATGTGGAGAATCGAACCTTGTCCTCGGGTGACGAGTGACACTGTAACCACTGTCATCCCAGCGTCCTCTCGGGTCACTGAAACTGTGGAAACAAATGGAAAAGCGACGAATACTGTTAATCACGTTTTCGAAAAAGATCGTAAAACGATACACACGTATCGAGTGTACAATTAACCGACCCAATAATGATTGACAGATGCATTACGAGTCATGTGACGACACAAATGTCATAGCTACAGTAACAATATCATCACGCGCATGTCAATGTCACGTGACATTTGGTAACAGGTGGACTTGTCCCGGGAGCGATATATACTGGACAAAATAAGTTAGGGATATTGGTATTTGTATGACTGATATTTTATCAGTGGGTCAACGAGGAGATAGATCATTATTCATAACTGTAAAAAATGCACATATCATTAACTATTTTTGTCCAGTATATGTCACCTAAACAATGATACGTGGTGTGTGCGAGTAAAGCGCCTGTCCAGATATATGGTACTGAATCAGTGTTGATACCCAAAAAATAATGGATGTTTTGAGAATGCACCACCACATGAATTTCATTCAAAGCAAAGCTGTTCGTTCAGTTATCCCCCTTGTTAGGTGACTGGAGTATGGCATGAAAATTTCAGGTTTACAGTTTTCTGTCAGTAGTATGTGATTTCACTCTGAAAACTCATGCATAGATGCAACAAAATTATCGTAAAAAAATGGTCTACCGTGATTTATCGACCTGCCTGAAAAACGTCAAGATGTAGGAGGCTCCCACGTTTTGCACGTGCTTCCCATGCATTGTGTTTTCGTGTGGTGATAACGTGAAATGATGCTGCATACACAAGATGAATGTCATTATAACGTTCCTCAATGCGTTTTCTTTCTACCAGACTCAGTTTCCCCTACTTGTTTTGAAGAGTATAAATCTGAGGTGTTGATGGTGTACGATGATGTATTGGTAAAAGGCCCGATTGTCCAACCGAAGACCCGGGTTCAATTCCCTACATGGGCACAATGTGTGAAGTCCATATCTGGTGTACCCACCGTGATACTGTTGGAACGGGGTAAAACTACACCCAGTTCTAAACCTGAGATAATAGGACATATACAATTGAACGCTTCTAGCTCACGTGACATTATGATGTAGTTGTATGTGTGTTCTGGAGACACAACATGTTTGTCCACGATTTTACGATAACTCAGGTTTTGGGAAATGCCTGTAAGTTTTCAAATTCAAAGAACATGCATTTAGAAGACGACATTTTACATTATTTCGGTTTTATAAAAAAAAAAAAACAGTTATAAAGAAAACGACCAGATCCACATATTGTTATGAATCTAGGTGGCTAACAAAAGTGTTCTAGGAACACATGGTTGTATAAACATAATCAAATTATAACTGAAAATGGATAAGGCAATATATAATTTACAGAATGTCAGTCCCATTGAATTACCTATAATGCCGGACAGTTAAACACCTTAAATTCATGTTCACTTTCGATATAGATACTTTCTTCACATATGTCAAACATACACATTTGAGTCAAGGGTGCGCTTATTTGAGGACTCGTTTGAAACAGAAATGGCGCACATCATTATGACACACTTGACGACCTTGAATTGAGCTGTGACCTACACTCATGTATTGACATGACCCTTCACAGGAAACCTGATTCATCGGCACACTCCAACATATCATGTGCAAAGTACCGTTACAATGTCTCAGTGCAGGGACAGCATCCTTTGTAGTTTCCTAACTAGCCCGACGAACAAAGTGTTGGGTTACTCAATGAGGGCGTAAGTTCAAAGTTCATATATGTGAACTATATATATATGTATGAACTATATATATACAATATGAACTTTATATATATAATGATGGATGTAGCCAGCCAATTAACAATAGAAACAGATTGTCCTGACTCACCCGATTTGAGCTTGTACCTATTTCCTCTCCGACTGAGATGTATATCCTATGTGATGTGGAGGTACTGGGTTGAACTACTGGTATTCTAGGGATCGGTTTTGACTAATGCTTACTCTGCTATGGATATTGCGTATGCGGTTTGTGCTACCATTAAGGTAAGAGGGAGGTTAGTTTTACGCCACCTTTCAACACTATCACGACGGGCAACGTTATTTTATGTTTATGGGGAATCGAACCTATCTCTTCATCATGACGAGCGAACGCTTTATCTACTCGGCTACCCCCACTTCTCAAGGTAGGTCAGAACACGTTTGTTTTACCGCGGATACATCTTTATGACAGATTTTCCATGCATGTCATTTTCACCGCTGTCTTGTCGTTCGTGCGCGGAGACGGGGTAGCCGAGTGGTTAAAGCGTTCGCCAGTCACACGGAAGACCCGGGTTCCATTTCCATGTGGGTACAAAGTGTGAAACCCATTTTTCTGGTGTCCACCTCCGTGATATTGCTAAAAGCGGCATAATACTTGCTCTGTTGCGCCAATCCAGCTGTTAATCATTTTGACTGGTCTGTACCTTCTCCTTAGGGTGAGCGTCAACTCCATAAGAACGTTAACTGCCGGAAAAAATATATATCACTTGTGTTTGATAGGAACTGAAATGATGTTCGATAGATGTGCATTTGATAAGGGTCAAATTCTCTTTACGATTGGAAGAAGTGTTTCGGGGATTGTTTCAGCCAAGTAACGTTTCGCTAATGTTTGTAATGTTTATACGTTGTTGGACGAATACAGTTGTCAGTTATCTTTTGTCCGGCGGATTTCATGAAATATTTGTTGCGATCAAATGACCATTTGAAGTTTGTTATTGGAGTATGGGGTATCCGTCTGTAGATACAGGCATGATTTTCCGTTGCGTTCGATGACCCTTGATAGGATGGACGTCAAATACAATGTATTGAAAATTCACCGCCGTCAACTTAAAACATTGAATACAATGCCGCCCTCGATTTAGTGCTTTGTTACTTGCACTGGTGCTACCCAGTATTACAAGGTGCAACCTAGTCATGCGTCAAACTGAAGTCAGTTTTTGAGAGGTAAATCAACAATAAATCCAACATTATGTGCATAAATATGTCAGCTCATTTTTTTCTTCTAAATTTTGAATAGCTATGGCATCGAAACATTACGGCTGTGACAGCTCTTGTGAATAGGGATCGGATGTATGTTTATGTGCACCGAAACCCCTGACGTTTTAACTCTGCAACTGGAATTTTGCTGGTGCAGCTTAAGTCTTTATCTTATGATGCACCTGTTGCAAGTAGGATAAAATCTCTTAAACCGCGTCCCGCAAGACAAGAAGCTCCACAAACCAACAAGACCTTGGAATAGTGAATGAAACTTTTACCATCTTTGTCTCTCTAGAAAGAATACGCAGTTGGATATTCCAGCCTTAGCCTCAACATTTTGTTTCACAAGTCTAGACTCACAATACAGCCGAGCACCGTTGTGTCGAACTCTGATAACTCGATGTCTTGATTGTCTCGATATAACATCTCGGTCCCGCAAAATCCTTCATAATTTTTTATTCAAGTTCTTTTAACCTGATATGGATGTCTCGATGTTCATTACGCGTGGCGTAGTATTACTGTGTAACTTGTACACCAACATCTAGTCTCTGAAATGAATATATATTTTCCAGAAAACATTTTCTAAATTACGTTAATATTATATAACAGAAAGAGCCAAGAGATGTGTTTCATTTTCATATCTTAAACTGTGATAATCTGGACTTGCCGCATACAAAACTTGAATGAGATGCTTTGGAAATATTTATTTCAGCAGCTGAATTACAAGTTCTATATTTTCCACGCATACTAATGCTTTAATGTTCCTATTTCCAGAACCAACGAACAGCAGGTATGAAGATCGAACCGGCTAGATCACCACCTGTCTGAGCGCACATTCATTAGCTGATATCCCACAGAGCTGATATTCTTTATACGACGTTAATATCTGTAACTACCCTTGTATGGCAAGCGATACCAATCGGCTTCAGTACGACTGGTTGCGATCTGAACAGTTACTCATCATCTCCACCTTTGTCTCGAACCCCGAGAAGTTCACAGTTATGCTGGAATAGATGACGGACGGACAAGCCAAGCTGATGACATTTCGCAGGGGGCATTTAATCCAAGATTATCACACCGATTGCGAAGTGCACTGAAGCTGTACCCAGCAGGTAAGAAAAGACAGTTGTTGACTTTCGCACCTGAGCTTAATACCTGCGTAACAATCCGCCGATATTTTAATCCTGAATTGTTTTCATGGCTCACGCCAGGTGATCGCGCCATTTTGTTTTTCGAAACGACCAGTGGCATTAGCGCATAAAGTCACGTGACATGTAATGACTATAAATGATGGGTTTGTTTGATAATTGATCAACCGCTGTAGCTTGTTGCATTCAAATGTTACCATTCCATTTGAACTTTGTAACCTGAAGTCGCAATTCGTGGTTGTGAAATTCCGTTGTCATTGTTACTCTGGTGAGAAACTTGATAATTTAGCCGTACCCTTGACATTAATTTTCATGCATGTACGTGACGATTCGGAACTAGCAGCTTTTCGTTACCGATATTACATTTGGCACCTGTTACGGTTCCAGAGAGTTCGTGCCAGACCGCCAATCGTCCAGTAGAGGCACATGCCGTGATCCTGTGGTCATTTGTAGGAAGCACGTGAGGTACCCGGACTGACCAGTAGGGTTCATGGGTAAAGGTCGACATCAAGAGACTACGGAGGACGTTCAGGGGAACGCCAAGATGGATACGGACGCTGCAGCGTCCCTCCCTGTCCCTCCCGACGGGGGCTGGGGATGGATGGTGGTGCTCTCATCGTTCCTGATTCACGTCATTGCAGACGGGATTGTGTATTCGTTCGGTGTGTTTTTTGTGGAATTCTTGGATTATTTTAAAGGAGGGAAAGGGGAGACGTCCTGGGTTGGGTCGCTCGTACCCGCTGTCACCTACACCGTTGGTAAGTGTGTCATGTCTATGGCTTTTCTGTTGAAACTGACAGTGATTGATGTTCATACCTGTCGAAAGACCAAGTTACGGCTAAAGAACAGTCAAACACTTTTATGTCGAAATTCAAAGTGTATAAGTATATTATTCGATTGTTTGGGTTTTCGAGGTTCGATACAAAAGGAAAACGACGAATAGAGAAGAATAGATTGGAGCAAGCTTTTAAATCGAGACAGCCTTTTCCGCATTATCAAAATTTGACACAACGGCTATTAATTGTATATGTATATACCGCATTCTACATAATGACGAAATTAACATCGACATCAGCTGATATTGTTGCATCTGTGAAACTTCGGCAGACTCTACACAAAAACAATATACGGGACGTTTTTAATCTTTTCGAAGAGGACAATTTAGGATACATGTTTCTAAGTAGATCGTGCTAACCCTAACGCACGAGTGTACATAGACTAACGTATCTTTATTTTGGAATGCAGTGAGGTCATACACAAGCGTTTTCTTAAGTAAGTGAGTGAGAATGGTTTTACGCCGCTGTTGGCAATATTCCAGCAATATCAGATGGTCTTCACATATTTTACCCATATGGAGTCTTTGGCGTGACGAACGGACACGCTTTAAGCACTAGGCTACCACCGCCCCCGTGTTTTCTGAATTCCTTGTTTCTGTGTAAATTTTACACTCATGGGCGATATTAATATTTCCTGCACCATCGCAATTCGTAGTTTTCGAGGTTTTCTTAGTAAAGGGCGGAAGCGCAGTGCATATACGCAAGGGGTTCTAATTACTTACGCAGGTGTGACTAATATATGCTAATGTTGATGCTGACACTGATATACTGATACTTTCATCAAAACGCTCTAAGAAACGGGAAGCTCTGGAGCCAATATGTGCCAGGAATTTCGTTTTACGAGGGGACTAGAGTTTATGTTTTAAATTGCATTTTCACTTCAACATTTCAAAGAGCAAATATGGCGTGTCGGCTACGGCGGATTTCCTTTGGCCTGTAAAAACTGAGAGGTTTTAATTAGGTCTTGACCGATGTGTTTGATTAAGAAGCAATAATGTGACTCTCTGTTGAAACGTATTTTCACACTGGCAACTTTAACCAGTCTAGCTTAAGTGGTCATACCTTAGAACGTAATTCGATGCTGACACTGTTGACCCTTCTTTGATTTAATCAACAATGTTAATCAACACAATTAACACTGTTAACACGGTTGCTGTAATGTCGCTACCAACAACACTTACAACGTCTGCCATGAAAGCGGAATGTCGGTGGTTCCATCCCTGTTATAGTCATACCTAAACACGTTAAAAGATGTTACTTTTTCCTGGCGTGAAGCTTTAAAGGGATTCGGACGGTTTGGTAGCTTAGTCGTTACACCGCTCGTTCGTCATGCCGGAGTCCCGCGGTTCGATTCCGCACATGGGTGCAATGTGTGATTTTTTTTTTTTTTTTTTTTTTTTTTTTTTTGTGTGTGTGTGTGTGTCCCAAGCCGTGCTATTACAGTATAGTGCTAAAAGCGGCTTGAACATCGACGTTGTACTGGTACACTCATCTTAGTGAGTTAGTATGGTTTACGTGGCTTTTAGCAATATTCAAGCAAGCGGGGAACACCAGAAATAGGATTCACACATTGTACCGATATGGGGAATCGAACCCGGCTCTTCAGCCTGACGAGCGAAAGCTTGAAAGCTTTAAGAACGTTAGCTTCCATTTAACCTCACCGTCATAGCTTAAGGGGTAAAGGCCGTCCTACTAGAAAAGCTTAAGAATGTAATTAGATATCACCTGAGGTAATACCAGTTGGAGCCTTCATTTCAAAATTCCCCGTTAGTTATTACAGCTGCACGTATTAATCTCGTGGGGAACAAGTGTGTTCTTACTGACGCAAGAATGTGGACAAGTGTTACGCCTCTATCTGCTGTACCTGCTTGACCTTCAAGATATGTTTTGTCACCCAATTGTGTGTTTTCGCATAAGAATATTTTAGAGGATTTCCTAAGAGTGCGTTATTTGAAAAACCCGAGGCATAGGTATAATTTAATATAACTCTGCGGTATATATACAACTTTACCCCTATTTGTTTTAAAATCAATGGTAAACAGAATGCGCGGGTTCGATTCCCCACATGGGTACAATGTAGGACGCGATGGTGCAGATTATTTACAGACGGTTGTCACATAACTGGAATATTACTAAAGGCGGTCACTGTGTTAGACAACACGTTGCAAAAACGTTGTGAAGAATTTAAAAACATGACTTTGTTATTTCAGGTCCCATCGCCAGTGCTTTGACGAACCGGTACGGATGCCGCGCCGTCACTATTGCCGGCGCCATCGTTGCTGCCGTCGGCTTCATCCTGTCGCTATTTGCTCCCAACATCTACTACCTCTACTTTTCCTTCGGCATTATGGCAGGTAAAATGTGAAATAGTCTTCGTCTAAAATTACAGAGTGAGTGAGTTTAGTTTTACGACGCACTCATAATGTTTCCATCTATAAGATCTAAGGTCTGTAATAGAGTCCCAATTTCATTGATTGATGCTCATGCTGTTGCTCACTGGATTGTCGGTTTCAGACTCTTAGAGAAATATTCCGGCTATATGGCCATCCGTAAATGATCGAGTCTGGGACAGACAAACCAGTGATCAAGAACATGAGCATGTGTCAACCAAGTCGCGAGTCTGACCTCCCGATCCCCTTAGTTAATAACATGGACGTGCCTGGTAAATGATTTTAGATGTTAGGTTTATCACTCTCCTTGCTTGCTTGTTTGCTTGCTTATTTGCTCGCTTGTTTAACAGTACGGTGAGCAATAGCTAAGGTACATGAAGGCGGTCAATAATTCATCTCAAACCGACAACCCGGTTGATGATCTACATGCGTACTATACGATGACACGTGTAGTCTAATCCCCCGATCCCATTAATGGCCCCTGAGGACAAGAACTGGTTGTCGAATTTTTACGGGATAAGGGTGTTTCGTTGTGTAGACGCCAAGGAAATGGCCGTGCCAAGACCCATAACCTGTTTACCATTGATCGTGGGTAGAGATCCCAGTTCGTCCGAGTTACAATTCCAGTTTCATCAGCTCTCGTATATCCCACTAAAACGGTAAACGTCTGAGGCATGTTTGTACCTTCCCATATTCAGCTGTCACGCTTTTTCAAACTAGAATAGACCCGTGAAGGTCCCAGGTAGAATTGGCCTTCAGCAACCCATGCTTGACATAAAAAGCGACTATGCTTGTGGTAAGAGGCGAGTAATGGGATCGGGGGATCAGGCTCGCTGTCTTGGTCGACACATGTCATCGGTTCCCAACTGTGCAGATCGATGCTCATGCTGTTGATCACTGGATTGTGTGGACTCGATTATTACAGTCCGCTGCCATACAACTGGAATATTGCTGAGTTCAGCGTGAATATAAACTTACTCACTGAAACTGGAATAGGGGAATACAAAGTACATAGTACATCGCTGTTAATTTTTTACCTCTCTTAGCGCTATTCCAACAATATCACGGCATGGGACACCGGAAAATGGGTTTCACCCACTGTACCCTTGTTGGGAATCAAACCCGGATTTCGGCGTGACATGCGACCGCTTAAAATAATCCATGTATGACGTCATAACCTGGAGCGAATTGGGGAAATCTGTTAGAATGAATGGTTTCAACGACTGAAACTTTATTCTATTCAATTATTTGTCTATTTCTCTGAATATTTGTTCTATTTGGTTTTCTAGGAGTTGGCTTCGGGCTCATATATCTCCCAGCTATTGTCTCCGTCGCCAACTACTTTGAGAAGAAGAGAGCATTTGCAACCGGTTTGGCGGTTTGTGGATCCGGATTCGGAACATTTATTCTTGCACCTTTTACAAAATGGTTGATCGACGAATTCGGCTGGAAAGGAACGATTCTCATCCAAGCTGGACTGATTCTAAATGTTGTTGTTTGTGGAGCCTTATTTAGACCTCTTGAAAATAAAAACAAGAAAAAGACAGATGAACTGCTGGAAAAATTGGAAAAAGAGGCGAAAGACATTTTAGAAAATGAAGAGAAAGAAAGCCGGAAGTATGACAGTAAAACGGAAGTGAATGGTAAAGATGAAAGCGAGGCTCTCATCTCACCAAGGCCCAATCCGAATCTCGACAGATTGATCCTACCTGGAAGAGAAATTGAAATGAACCGCATTTTCAACAGCAACAGGGAACTTGCCAATCCCAAAGGAAGCACAATTGACTCTCCCAGAATTGCCGACTTGGCTCGTAGTGACGGCGCGTTGCACAGAGTTCAAAACGGAAGAGCAAAGTCGGCCTCCCCAGTAGGGTCTCCTGACTACCTTGACCCCCAAAGATACCACAGGCAGACGTCTGCGGGCGCAAATTCCGGTTTGCTATACCGCAAGGACATATTTTACAGCGCAAGCTTGCAGAACATCCCAATGTATCGCTCTCATCATGACGTCTACATTGCAAGCATCACCTCCATCCCCGAGGCCGTAGACGACGACAACGGCAAATGCTGCGGCGTGTTTAAGCCGTCGCCTGAATTCCGGGACGCTATGAAAGAAATGCTGTCCTTCTCCCTTCTGAAAAATCTCGTGTTTCTACTGTTCGCCATTTCAAATTTTTTGACGAGTATTGGATTCAACATGCCTTTCATCTACCTCCCAGATCGTGCTATAGAGTCAGGAGTTGAGACACACAATGCTGCATTTCTGTTGTCCGTTATCGGCATCGCCAACACTGTCGGCAGGGTCATCTTCGGCTGGCTGTCAGACCGGAAGGGCGTGAACCGTCTTGCGCTGTACAACTCTGCGCTGACTATCTGCGGCGTCGCAACTGCACTGAGTCCTTTCTGTGGAGGAAGTTATCCCTTGTTGATTGTATATGCTGCTTGCTTCGGGGTCTTCATTGGTGAGTATCTGGCCATTCATTTTTTTTTCTTGATAATAATAATAATAGTACTAGTAATAGTGATGATTAATTATGAAGCGCTGTATCCGCCCGCTTGGTGCATGCTGGAAGCGAACAGATCCGATGTTGTGATAATATATTGCATTGGGTATGTGTGGTCACAATGAGGACACAGATTAACAATGGTATCAACTAAGAGGACTTATCGGTTTCAGACAGACGGATTTATCAGTTTCATTAGTTCAGTCTGAAGTTTTACGTCGCATCGGCACTGTCTCTGCCATGTTGTGACGACACATAGGAGTTATCACGATTGAGATAGCATCGGACTCTAGACATTGACGTACATGCTGTTATACCATACGGTAGTCACGGACATGGTGATTGTGTCATACAGTAGCGTAGACAGTCATTACACCTTAGAGTGAGTGAGTGAGTGAGTGAGTTTAGTTTTACACCGCACTCAGCAATATTCCAGCTATATGGCGGCGGTCTGTAAATAGTCGAGTCTGGTCCAGACAATCCAGTGACCAACAACATGAGCATCGATCTGCACAAGTGGGAACCGATGACATGTGTCAACCAAGTCAGCGATCCTGACCACCCGATCCCGTTAGTCGCCTCTTACGACAAGCATAGTCGCCTTTTTATGACAACCATTGGTTGCTGACATTACACCTGTCTATATTACACGCTAGATACTGAAGTAGAGTGTAATACACTCCTGAGACATAGTGTCTATATCACATTGTAGATACTAACGTAGAGTATATCATACGGCAGACACTATCGTAGTGTCTGTTGCAGACGGTAGACACCAACGTTGTGCCTATATTACACGGTAGAGACTGACGTAGTGTCATTGTCACACGATAGATACTGACGTAGTGCCTGTATCACACACAGGCGCTCGTGTCATTGCTAGGATTAAAGGCTTTTATTTTTTTAAAATATGGAAATTTTGAGATGACACCCGACTTGAAAAGCTTCACAGTGCAATATTTCTAGACATATTGCACTGTGACATATCGTACTGTGGTACAAATCGGGGGTCATCTCGAAATGTTCATTATCTTTTTGAAAATATCTTTAATCCTCGCAATGACACAAGCGTCTGTGATATAACACGACACGCATCATCACGATTATAAGATCATACGAGCGACAGAGAACAAGAGGCATATCTTATGTTGGATCGACAAACCCTGTTTAGAAGAGACGTTCGAGAGCAACTGATTACCTCATACAAAAACCAAAGTCTATCAAGGCATGATTGATTATAACGACAAAGCCTCCTTGCGGAAAAGGTCATTATTTTATGTAACCTGATGTATGCGTCAAACGACCAAGAGCTTTTATAGCTCTGTAATAGCCTTAACGGTCACGGAACTGCTCCAATGGTCCCAAGGCTCCTGCTCTAAAAGGCCTGGGCTGACGACCCTCATTTACAGACAGTCATTACCATTCATCAGCTGGAAGAGATTCCGTGATTATGGCCATCGCTTTTATGTTATCCATGTTGGGGGTCTGTCATTGCCTGTTTGGGGCCCTAACCATCCACATGAATACAGTGACAGTGACACCTTACCTTGTTAAACTGTTAACTGTGTCATATGCGGATCAGGATTGATTGATTTTTGGTCTGATTCCTGGAAATAGTCTGAATGATAAATGGTACATAGAATGAAAACATGTTTAGAGGTATAAAGGGGAATGGTTATCTATTATAAGTTCCTGGGAAGGCGGGTAACATGAAACTGATAATATATGTATTCGGAGCGGGATGTGTTTTACAAAAAGTGTGATATAGGTTTTGGGAGGATTCACTTTAAAGAATTGCAAGTCCGAAATAACCTTTGGTAACCGTAGCTCTGTGCCTGTCCCTTTAAACGATTTTCCTGATCCCATGGTCTCCCATATCGGATTTGGAGTGAGTGAATGAGTATGCTTTTACGCCGCTTTTAATAATATCACGGCTAGACGTATTTAACGCTTTAAACACTAGGCTAGCCCACCCCCTTATCAATATATATATCAAATGTCACCATAATCTGTAAGTTCAACGCTTAGACCTGTGGTTTCAAGCCGGCGTCATTCGTGACCTTGACCTACAAACCCTGGTGACCTTCGTAATAACAAACTAGTGTGAGTGAGTTTATTTTTACACCTCACTCAGCAATATTTCAGCTGTATGGCTGCGGTCACAAACTAGATGTAGATGTGATGCATGTATTTTGACAAGTATAATTTACTTTATCACTTACATTTTGTTTAAATTGCATAATTCGTGACCTTGACCAATGTAAGTCGGTGACCTTAATCCCACATAAGAGGGTGACAGTTATTCGCACAAACAAATGCAATGCATGGACTTTAACTTTCATCAACATATTCTTTGTCAATTACCTACTGGTGTTTCTTCCGTCCACAGGCGTTTACGTGTCCTTGACCTCTGTCGTCCTTGTTGACCTTTTGGGATTGGACCACCTGACCAACTCCTTCGGCCTCCTGCTGTTGTTTCAAGGGGCCGCTACGTTCATCGGACCCCCCCTGGCAGGTTAGTAAAAGGGTCATTTTGGAGGTCAAATAGATAATAGGTTTGATGTAAAGGCGGAGGAAATTGACTTGGAGAGAGATTAATTTGATCAATGGCGTTATGATTATCACATTACCATATCTATTTGACTGAAGAACTCGACACTGGTAGGCCTGTTGCTATTATTATCATTATTATTAGTGAGTGAGTGAGTGAGTTTGGTTTTACGCCGCTTTTAGCAATATTCCAGCGATATCACGGCGGGGGACATCAGAAAATGGGCCTCACACAATGTACCCATGTGGGGAATCGAACCCGGGTCCTCGGCGTAACGAGCGAATGCTTTTACCACTAGGCTACCCCACCGCCCCATCATCATCATTATTATTACTATTATTATTAGGATTGCCAGGGTCCATTTCAGCTCCATACCATGAACAAAGGATATACAGATGTGACTGCACTTCCATAATTATTTCCTAGTTACATTTAACTAGCAATGAGAACAGACATGCAATGTGACCAGTGACTAGTGTACCTGTGAGAGTTATGTCCCTTGTCGTTGGCGATATGTAAAGCTGTATTCGTTATATTCTGTGGATTATAAAACGGTAACACTGAATAATAATAACGGATATATGGAATTTTGTTTTCTTCACAGTCAGTGTTTTTATTCTGGTCTTAGATTACCGCAACATTTCAGTAAAATTCCATAAAAATGAAGAAATGCTCAAATTCTAACTTACATGAAATATAGGTGGACAACTGCATATGCTATGCTCTAACTGAGACTTTTTTTCAGGTTGGATGTATGACTGGACCGGAAGTTACGACATATCATTTCACGTGAACGGTGCCATGATCGCCGTCAGTGGACTGATGCTGTTCTTTATCCCGTGTGTTCAGCGCTATCAGTACATGAGAGACGGCGTGAGCGCGAGGGACATCGAGTACGGTCGCCACGTCAAGTCGGAGACCGAGATTGGGGAAATACTGGAAACACCAACAACGACATGAAGAAATATTTTGTGAGCACATCGTGTCTTCCATCATCGTGGCCTTCAGCTGATGTCCTGCCTCTCTGCAATTGGATGTTGTCAGTGAATGGAATATTTCTCTGGACCATTATGCCTTCACAAATGATACGTTGTGTTGCCCTTGTGATATGTGCGCAATATGTGCATAGAGCGCCTCATGCCTTCACCTTTTTGTCATGTGACCTTCATGTATTCAATTAGTACGTCACGTCAGTCGACGGAATATTTGTATATGTTGCCCGTCAAAGAGAGAACGGCTGTCACATATCTGACTAAATCTCAAGATACAAACAAACAAATATTGAGGGGTGTTTTGTTTGTTTTGTTTTTGTTTGTTTTTTTTGGGGGGGGGGTTGTTGTTTTTGTTTTTGGGGGGTTTTTTTTGTGTTTTTTTTTTCATTTTAATGAAGAGCGTTAAGCCGTATCGACCTGTCTTATATTTCATACTGCGGTGTGACATACCAACAGACACCATTGGACACCAGTGACGTGAATCAGTGGATGCCTTAAAAAGTAGCCCTGCTTTAAATGAAGCGGACACTGAATTACATTTTCTGGAATATTCAAGCCAAGGGCGTAAAGAAATATGGATCATTGATTATGAAACCGTGTGGTGAACTTGAGTTAACCCTGAACATTGTCACCCGATGGGAAGAGTTATTGCCCCTAACGCCCTTCACAAGTTCATAACGAGATGCGCCGATGGATCTATGATTACCCGTTGCGCGAGCTACGCAGATATATGTTTTGGATACTTTTATATACATATATGAGCATATATATTTGTATGTTGTGTTTGTGTTATGTTTGTATGTTGTCACAGAGTGATTGTTAGTCTGAGTGTTGGAGATGAGTTAGTATGTTAGTTGATCGAATCAGGTTCAGAGTTGTTACGTTTTTGTTAATAATGAATACCTCTTTTTCATGTGGCAAGTTCGTGAAAGCTCTCACGAATATTCATTATTCGCATGTCAAATGCTGTAGTTCTTACGAAGTTGAAGATTGATCATGTTGTCATATTGTCATGAAACTTGACCAGGATGCATTCTGTCTGCATTGTAGGCATTATAATCGTTAATGGCGTGTCATACTGAGACACACGCTTAACGTGTTGGACACGTGATCGTTGTAGTAAAGTTTACTGTCAAAATTTGAGATTTGGGGGTTCGTGTGAGGGGACGCTTTTTTTTCATTAGAGGCGTTTCTTGTAGCTATTGATCTTTTAGGCTTGCTCAAGTCTGGGTCCGACAGAAGTTTTTAACAATATATCAGGAAAAGTCAGATATTAGAACCGGCGATCAGCAGATCCTGGAGCAAGTCAGGATGCGATTATACAAAGCGTATTCAGCTGTAAGGGTAGGGAAGTATTGCTCCTCAGTATTGTTACGTTTGTATGGACAAACACGAAGCACAAATCACGATGACGAAATGTATTTTGTCGAATTCGTAAAATTCCATGAAGCTGTATTTTATCACAAGTTGATGTATGTTTGTTGTATTTTTGTCACATTCTTGTTATTGATATCTACAGAAGGTATTGATTTCTCTCTATGAGAGCAGCCCTGCTGACTGTTTCATCTGCATGTATCAACAGCAATATGGATAGTTCCGAGGTATCTCAGATGTTCCGGTTTTGACTCTGCAGTCAACCATCGTCATCACTACGCTTCTGCTATTGTCCCTCAAGAGAGCTGACTAACGATTGGGAGACGTCAGTTTACTCTTACGCCAATCAAATATGTTATTGTCACCAATCAGAACTGGCGATTCGGCCTTTTTAGAAACACCACGTGACGTGTTCCGGTTAGCTTGTAACAAAGCATTTGATTTGCCCTCAGCGGCACATTGAAAAGTGGACGCATCGTTTTAAAACGGAGGAGCTGCGAGTCCTGGATATCTGAGTGAACTAGGTGTGAACTGAAGGATATTCCACTTCATGTATGATTCTGGAGAGGCAGTTCCCACGACGTCCATTATCTCATGCAATGTCCATAAATATGTTATAATGTTTATGCTTCACAACTATACAGCTATATAAATATTTACAAAAGAATACCAGTGAGCTGTTTGACATGAATGCACATATTGTGAAAGGATGTTTCTGGAATAAAAGGTTTTGGGACTGTCCAGATTGACGTTTTTGTTATAGTTTTCCATGGGCCATTGTTAATTTAGAGATCGGATTATTGTGGCTTGTACTACAGGCTAGACCCCCGGTCACGTCTACCTACAGTTTAGACCCTAGTGAATTGTACTACAGGTTAGATCCAAGTCAATTGTACTGCAGATTACACCCTAGTGACTTCTACTACACCCTAGAGTCTTGTATTATCGATTACACCCTAATGCCTTGTACTTCAGATTACACCCTAGAGGCTTGTACTACAGATTAGGACCTAATGCCATGTACTACAGATTACACCCTTGTGGCTTGTACTACAAATTACACCCTAGCGGCTTTTACTATAGATTACAACCTGGTGGCTTGAGCTACAGATTAGACCCTCGAGGCTTGCACTACAGATTGCATCCTAGTGGCTTGTTCTACAGATTACAACCTACTGGCATGTACTACAGATTAGACCCTAGTGGCTTGTACTACAGATTACACCCTAGTGGCGTGTACTACAGATTAGACCCTAGTGCATTGTACTACAGATTACACCCTAGTGGCATGTACTACAGATTACACCCTAGTGGCTTGTACTACAGATTACACCTTAGTGGCTTGTAGTACAGATTACACCCTAGTGGCTTGTAGTACAGATTACATCCTAGTGGCATGTACTACAGATTAAACCCTAGTGGCGTGTACTACAGATTAGACCCTAGTGCATTGTACTACAGATTACACCCTAGTGGCATGTACTACAGATTACACCCTAGTGGCTTGTACTACAGATTACACCCTAGTGGCTTGTAGTACAGATTACACCCTAGTGGCTTGTAGTACAGATTACACCCTAGCGGCCGTTACTATAGATTACAACCTGGTGGCTTGTACTACAGATTAGACCCTAGAGGCTTGTACTACAGATTGCATCCTAGTGGCATGTACTACAGATTATACCCTAGTGGCTTGTTCTACAGATTAGACCTAATGCCTTGTACTACAGATTACAACCTAGTGGCATATACTACAGATTAGACCCTAGTGGTTGTACTACTGATTAGACCCTAATGCCTTGTACTACAGATTAGACCCCAATGCCTTGTACAACAGATTATACCCTAATGCCTTGTACGACAGATTACAGCCTAGAGGCTTGTACTGTAGATTAGACCCTAGTGGCTTGTACTACAGATTATGTCCTAATGCCTTGTACTACAGATTACAACCTAGTGGCATATACTACAGATTAGACCCTAGTGGCATGTACTACAGATTAGGCTTTAATGCCTTGTACTACAGATTACACCCTAATGCCTTGTACTATAGATTACACCCTAGTGGCTTCTACTACAGATTACAACCTACTGGCATGTACTACAGATTACACTCTAGTGGCTTGTGCTACACGATTACATCCTGGTGCCCTGTACTACAGATTACACCCTAGCGGCTTATACTACAGATTACACCCTAGTGCATTGTACAACAGATTACACCCTAGTGGCATGTACTACAGATTAGACCCTTGTGGCTTGTACTAGAGACTACACCCCAGTGGCTTAAATTACAGATTACACCCTAATGCCTTGTGCTACAGATTACATCCTAGTGCCTTGTAGTACAGATTACACCCTAGTGACTTGTAGTACAGATTACTCCCTAGTGGCTTGTACTGCAGATTACACCCTAGTGGCTTGTACTACAGAGTACACGCATGTGGCATGTACTACAGATTAGACCCTTGTGGCTTGTACTACAGGTTACTCCCCATCGACTTGTACACTCTACTCTCTACTACACTCTAATGCCTTGAACTACAGATTACACCCTAGCGGCCTTCTACTACGAATTTCACCCTGATGAATGTTACCTCTAATCACACCGTAGTGGCTTATACTACAGATTACACCCTAGTGGTTTGTACTACAGCTTAGACCTTAGTGCATTGTACTACAGATTACAACCTAGTGGATTATACTACAGATTAGACCCTAGAGGCTTGTACTACAGATTACACCTTAAAGGCTTGCACTACAGATTAGACCCCCATGGATCGTACCACAGATTAGACCCTAGTGGCTTGGACTACAGCTTAGACCTTAGTACATTGTACTACAGACTACACTACAGCGACTTGAACTACAAATTACAACCTAGTGACTTGTACCACAGATTAGACCCTAGTGGCTTGGACTACAGCTTAGACCTTAGTACATTGTACTACAGACCACACCGTAACGGATTGTACTACAGATTACAACCTAGCGGATTGTACTACAGATTTCACCCTAATGAATTGTACCACAAATTACACCCTAGAGCCTTGTACTGCAGATTAGACCCTAGTGACTTGCACTACAGATTAGACCCTAGTGATTTGTACTACAGATTAGGCTGTACTACACAGGTCCTAGTGGGTTGTACTACAGCAGAGACCACGGAGAATTGTACTATAGAACAGATCCAAGTGGGTTGCACTACAGTTTAGACCCAGGTGACGTATACTACACAGATCCAAGTGAGTTGTCCTACAGTTTAGACCCTGTCGACGTGTACTACACCACAGATCCTAGTGGACCCTACTACAGTTTAAACTCTTGTGATTTACATTACAAATTGCTTGTATTACTAGTCAGATCTTTGCTTCAGATGACATAGAGTGGATCCGTGAGTTTAGTTTTAAGGTGCATTCAACAATATCCCGATCATGTGGCGGCACTGAGTGAAAAATCGAACCAGACAATTCAGGGATCGAAGCATAAACATCGATCGCGATCTACGAATCTGACCACCCGATCCCATCACTCGCCTCTTACGACAAGCATGGGTTGCAGAAGACCAATTCTACAATCGTTTCGTCAGTAACTTCACTCATTTATGTGCAGTATTTCAAGTCAGTTCTGACTGTCTTCGATGTCACCGAGATATAATTAAATGTTTCTAAGACTAAGACTAAGTTAATTTACATCTGGAGATTTGAATTATATTGAAAGTAGATACATGGATACATATATACATGGATATATACATACGTACATGAATACATGCATATATATATGGATGCATACATACAATGATACATGCATGCATGGATGCACACACACACACACATGCATACATACATACACACACACACATACACACACACACACACACACACACACACACATACATACATACATACATACATACCCATTCCAGGCGGTGCAGCACCAAGTAGCTTTGTTTCGTTTGTTTTGTTTTTTTTCTTGTGGGAGGGGGTATTAATTATTTTGTTGTTGTTGATGAGGGTTTGTTTTGTTTGTGTGTTTGGTTGTTTTTTAGGAGGGAGTGGGGGCATTTTCTCCCTGTAAGCATGGAGGCCAAGATCTGAATTTTAAAATCTCCCTTAGTGGCATGATGGCCGTGCCACACATTAACATCGATGGTTCATGATCTGAGGCGTATTACTCGTCGGAGATGTGTTTGACCATATAATTTGATTTCTCGGCACAACAAGATGGATTTATATCAAACCAAACATAGACTCCGTTAACACGGTCGACTCTTTCCGTAGATGACAAGAAGTTACTACAAAATCATCGACAATTGAACCAGAAATCATATCGCAAACCAATCCATTGAAAAGCTTCTCTCCAAATGCGACGAGTGGTTGGTTACGAAAGGATTTTTTATTTATGAAGCAGTTTGTTCCATACAGCTGTCTAAAGTACATTAATTGTAACTGCATCAATTGACACATACCGACTTAACATAAGATAAGATATGTCATTATTGTCCAAAGGAAATGTACACGGTATCATGAGGATTTCACGATCACCTGTATTTAGGCAATAGGCAAATTATTAAAGGCCTAGTACTGCTTTAGACTGGCGTTGGTTTGTTTCTTTGCCTAATAGCTAGATCGACAAAGTGTTCCGTTAAATCACACGATTTCAAACTGTGTTTTTTTTCACTGTTCAGGCCAGATCAATTTTATTTTCTGTTTTACGGATTTTTGACCTCTGAAAACCTGAAGGCTGGCAGGGAAAAAATACAAATACAATTTCTAATCAAAGTAATATTCCTTCTAAATGCTCATAGTATTTTACTTTTGCCAATTTATGAAGTGAATATCGCTAAAAAAAACAACTTAAAGAGTATTTTCTTGTGAATTTACATTTTTAGCCAATAAAAACATTAGGATTATATTTTTTCAGCGGGGAATTGGTTTTTTTCTTATATTTGAAAAAATACGGCAGGCGGATCCGCAAAACGAGAAATAAAAGTGATCTTGCCTTAACAAGTGATACACAGCATTGTTAATGGAATTTTCGTTTCGGGGTGAAATTTTCAATTTAGTATCAACCTTATAAACATTGAGAGTTGTCTGCTCTTGATTTGCCGGAGCACTCCAGACGACATTTCGCAGTCATGTGAAAAGAATTCTGACGTTGTAGACGCATCAAATCGCTCCTCGCGTCTGTTAAAAAATGTTGATCAACTGAATCAATGAGGATCATTTAAAACAGAGGTAGTAACTGTCGAAAGAATTTCATTTTCACTTACAGAGCTGCAAGGGTCGTAAATCAATGGTGCTGTGATTATGATTATGAAGATGAGTTATGAGTTAGTGTTATTGTGAATAATGTAATGTGACATGTGTCGTTGGTCGTGGTAAGCAGTGTTAAAATCGCGTATTCGTTTACTGAAACGAAACGGAGACTGTTTGAATATTTCCTGGTTACAGAATATCCGCACCAAACTGTGTAGCTTAGGTAGTAAAGAGCATTATTTTCGAATAATTCTAACTTCGTATTTTGCCGTGTAAGCTGTACCATAAAAATATAAATGTTTGTTTTAGTGTTGGTTTATGTCACGATATTGCAGTATGTTACAGAATTACACATGATGGTGTGTTAGCCTAGTGGTTAAAGCGTGTGCTCATCACGCCAAAGACCTGGGTTTGATTCCCCACATGGGTAGAGTGTGTGAAGTCCATTTCTGGTGTCCCAAGCAGTGATACTGCTGGAATATTGCTTAAAGCTTAAAACCACACAGACTCAATGACACACTCGCATCACCCAAGCATACATATTGTTTTTGTTAGAGGCAAACTCAACCAAACAATCGGACACTGTTCAACTTATGTAGCAGCAAGTATGTAATCAGTTAAGAAGCAGCTGCAGTACTTACAAATCTATATTTACAAATCAGTCCATGGATGGTGATGAAGTTGATAGTGCCACTGTCAGTGTCATTGGATCCAGAATCATAAGATCAAGATTAAGATATGATTGTTCAATTTTTACAACAGTATCAAAAGTTATGTTATCAGTTCTAAATTATTTTATATGCTCAAACTTAATACAAGCAGTTCTTGATATTTAATGACTCCCTACTCCCTTTCCTGTCTTCAAGCTGTAAAGAACATCTCTTGTAAACATCCATTTCTACTTCAAATCCTTGAACTTTGAAATTATAGTATTCCCAGAAATTATTGAGAATCATGTTGCGTCATGTAACTCATTACGTTTATTAACTTCTGGCGTTTTACTTACATAAACATGTTAAAACATCATCCTTTTACAGTCTCAGTCTTGTTTTAGTACTTAGTTAGACCTCGCTCAGCAATGCACGCCTGAATACGCCTAGGCACACTACCCATCAAAGTTTGTAGGTAATCGTGTGACAGGGTATCCCAATATTGGACCACCTCGGCCTTCATATCTTCAATATTTCTCAGTCCCTTTTGGTTTATTCTGTCCTTCATGACTCCCCACACATTCTCAGTTGGGTTTAGGTCTGGGCTGTAACTGGGCCAGTCTAAAACTTGAACATTTTCGCCCGACAACCACTGTTTTGTGTAGCGCGCAGTGTGTTTTGGGTCATTATCATGCTGGAAAATCCAATCATCTTCATACAGTGTTTGTGCTGTCGGAAGAAGGTGACCATTTAGAATGTCAACGTATCTTTCTTTTGTCAAGTTTCCCATGAAAACACACAATGGCGTCACTCCGTGAGCCGATATGCCACCCCACATGTGAACCTTCGGGCTATGTTTTGGTCGCTGGTAGATAGGTTTGACAGTATCTTTGGTCCAAATTTTCACACAATTAGGGAAAAGCCAAACAGAACTTTCATCCAAAAAGAAAACATTATCCCAATCTTGATTTTCATGAGCCCGACACCAGTTTAAACGTTTTTCCTTTTGTGCATCTTTCACCAACGGCGAGCGAATTCCACGTTTTTTCACCCAATTAAGTCTCTGTAATTCCTGCCTAACTGTTTCATTGCATACCTGAGGACTTCCTCTGCTAATCATTTCATTTCTGATGTTCTCAACACTTTTCAATTTGCCCCTACTCACAATCTGCCCAAGTCTTCGGCGATCCACAACACTGAATTTCCTAGGCCGACCTGCCCCTGCTTTGTGCTCTATCCCGGTTCCTGTTTGAATATTCTTCAAAGTTCTGTATACTGTAGACAGAGGAATACCATGTCTACAAGCTAACACTTTAGCATCAGCCTCACCCCTTTCAAAATCATCTAGAATGGGCTTTCTTTTCTCTCTTGCTGTAAATTCTGCCATGTAAACACAGGAAACCGTCTGCTCAGACAAGGGAGATAACTCTTGACATAATGAGCTGCCTTCTAAGCCTTCAAGAGTTGTCTCCCTTATTTAGTATGCTTAGTGCATAGTGAAAGCCCTTTTTCCAATCTTAGCATCATTAGAAAAAAAACAAAGATTTTCTCAATAATTTCTGGGAACACTGTACATCTAAGTTTTGTAAATTTCCAAACACTAATGTTTATGAGTGGTCGTTATTGTAATGAACAGTGAGAGGTTCTCAGAGTTAAGCTTAGGTGTCCATCTCCATAAATGAATGTTCCCTCAGTCTGACACAGTTATGCCTGCAGTTTAGCAGACTGTGTATATTTGACCTAACACTGGAACAAGATAATTGTGATTATTCCTTCTAAATGTAGGGGATTCCAATCACAATTTACTATACCATACTGAACCTTTTGTTCAAGGACAAAGATTGATAATGCTCATTAGCATGTCCTTCGAGTGATTCATTACAGGCCTGTGCCTATACTAATGCTTATGCTCTGAATATGTATGATTTGGATCGTTACAAACTAACCCATAAAAATTGAAAAAGAGCTCCAGGGAGACCAGATATACAGAGCCCATGGAAGTCTAGACTTGCTTCATTTAGGGCTATAGCATTGCAGAGATGGCTTGGCAGTAGGGTAAAATAAAATAATGTGGTTCAGGGACTGTGAGACAGGCTAGCCTATGCCCTACAAACCCCAGAACTACTCTAATATCAGATGACATTCTGTTCATGAAAGCATGGTAACAGCCGCTCTCAGTAGTATTCCACCTGGATATCGGCAGTCTGTAAATAACCAAGTCTTCACACCAGATAATTCCATGATCAACATCATGAGTGTAGGAGGGCGTGGAGTCATCCCACAGATGACATCCTTACCTTGTCAGCTTGCTGACGGGGTTAACCTCTTTGGTCATGTGGACAAGGCGTCCTACTTCGGATCGGAAGGTCCGTCGTTCGAATCCCAGCACGGGACTTGGAAATTTTGTGGCCGCTACATGAGCATCAATCTTTGTATCTTTGGATGTGATCTCATGTGTCAAGCAAGTGTAGGAGCACCATATCCTATTACCCACCTTCTACATCAAGGCTGGACTGCTGAAGATAACTCTAAACAGGATCTTCACAATTCTTTATCATTCTTCATAGAGCGTATTGTGATTCAGAGGTTAAACATATCAGTACTATATACATCAGCCATGAAGACAAATGTTGTTACTTTATCAGTACTGTGAGTCTTCATACTGTCTTAGTATTTTGGTATGGGGACAGAATATGAGAAACCTGACAACAGAGATGATGGAGTTGTCTCCCTTTGACTTCAGATAAACCAGACCCCGATCCCTCTTGACAAACTTAAGCCAGAGTTTCCCGATTCCTCGAAACAAACTTAAGTCAGAGTTTTCACTTAAGTTAGAGATTTTTCTCAAATTGGAATAAAACACAGGAAACTGGATTTCTCAGAATAAACTGAAAGTGATATTAAACTTAAATTTTGTAGACAATCTTTAGTTTGGTAGAGAGTTTCTTGAATTGTTTTGGCTTTTGGTTCTTAGAAATGCAACTAAGTTAGAATTCAGCTATTTCAAACTGTCAAACTCAGTTTGGAATTTGAGTAAAAACCTTTTTCAAGAAACCAGGGCCAAGATGTGCCAAACAGATTCATGTCTTTTGTATGACGTTGTGTTTGTTGGTTTTAATGTAGTTGTTGATTAGCTTCAATATTCCTGCTGTGCACAGCAACAAAATTATAGGTCTTCACTGGTTTGTTTGATGCACTTATGATTCAATACAGGCTGCCCGGTTTTCAGCAAGCCATGCTTGTAGTAAGAGATGATTAACGGGATCGGGTTGTCAGACTCACGGACATGGTTGATACATCATCGTATCCCATTGTGTCGGCGCTCCAGATATTAATCTCTGGATCATCCGGTCCAGACTCAGTTCTTTACAAACCACCATCATGTAGCTGGAATATTGCTTAGTGCTGTATTAAACATCAAATCAACTGACCATCCAAGCAAGCAATAATAAGGGAATGTTTTAAGCAACTATAACACCATATGACATGAAGTTATACCATTTCATTACTGTCAGTTACTGCATGTATCATCATGATCATGTATGTAGGGGCTCAAAAATTACATTACCCGATGCCCAGGACAAGTCAGTTTCCATTTCAGGCAATCAAATAATGGTTATCCGTTGTCCGTTGGCTACTATATAATTTCTGGTTACAGTTTCAAGCTGCAAATAAACTTGGATTGTATTTCATGTCTGCTCAAAATGTAGCTTCTAAATTTCACAATCATAAGAAAGTAGAGTTATCTTTCTTTGCTATTTATCACTTGTCAATCAATAGTCCACTAAACATTAATATGAAATACCATGTTGATTTATTCTTTCATAATTATATATATCATCATGATTATGTCATAAATATCAGGGCATGTGGAAAAAGAGTCAGAACAAGTTCCTTTCTTAAAGTCACTTGCCCCAAAATACTTAACCCTTGTGTATTACAACCACAGAATTCTCAGTTTTCATATGGGATTATTATATTTCAGATCAAGTGAAGATGAATGAATCTCCCATCAAAACAGAAAGTGCTGACCCTTACCCAGACTGTTTTCTCAGAATGACGCCTTTAACACCCAGCAGTGTTGATGTGGACAACGAAGGGAGTCCATTGCTGTCTGATGTGTCAGACATCTTGGATGACGATCTGTCTGGAATGTCTGATCTGTCAGACTTGGACGACTCTATTGAAGATTCTCTCAAAAGCAGCAGCTTTTCTCACCCCGAACAGCATGAATTACAACAGAAATATGCAAAGTTGAAAAAAATGTACTCAAAATTGAAAAACAAGATGGAGAAACCATCCAGCGAGTCAAAATCAGTCCCAAGATCTGGTTTTGTAGAAAACAGTAATGTTAAAAATCGGAATCAGGATCTAGAAATGTATGATCCAGAAATAAAAATCAAGAAAGAACTTGACTCTGATGTTGAGCTTGTTGAAACAAATTCAGCACAGGAGGGACAGATGAGGAAAAATGTTGTAAAAATCAAACTATCAATGAAATCAAAAACTCGAAAGAAAAAAAAGATTGAAGCATTCCATGACGAAAGTGATGAAGATTTTGAATGGAATTTATGGAATACTGTTGTGTCAGAGGAAGAAAATAAAGAGCAAGACTCAGATTATGAGCTTCAGACAGGGAGGAAGAAATCAAAGTCAACAGTTGCTAAAAGGTCTTCCAGAAAAGGCATGAAAAGAGGGAAAGGTGAAAGAAAACGAAAATCAACAACCCCAAAGAAGGTTCCACATAATGAAAGAGTGTTGCAGGAAGATTTAGCTGGTGTTAAGTTACGCCTTGACTTTAAGGAGGAAAAAGGCACCAATATGTTGAAAAGTGTAGTGAAAAATGGACACAAAAAGCAAAGAGGAAAATTGAATGAGCCTCAGATCTTTAAGTGCGAAATTTGTGGTAAGATTGTTGCAACGAAATGCTCCCTTGTAAAACATGTTCGCACACATACTGGAGAAAAACCATATCAGTGTGACATTTGTGGCAAAAAGTTTAACGCACCGAATTCTTTCAACAATCATAAGCGAATACATGCGGGTATCAAACCCTACCAGTGTCGATTCTGTGAAAAATCATTCACAGAGTTAAGTCAGCGTGTGACACATGAGCGAACCCACACGGGAGAGAAACCATACATGTGTGATGTTTGTGGGAAAAGATTTTCTCTCCGTTCTTCTCTTGTTCGTCATCGGCGTATTCACACAGGAGAGAAGCCCTATGTTTGTGATGTTTGCAATAAGTCCTTTGTGCAATACAACCAGCTAGCCAATCACAAGCGAATACACACTGGAGAGAAGCCGTATTCTTGCCAATTGTGTGGGAAGAGGTTCAACGTCTCTTGCACTCTGGCTCGACATCTTGAAGCTCATTATAATAAGATGTTCACAGTGAGATCACTGTCAAAGCAAGAAACATCCACCGCAGATCCTAATACAGTGATGAAGATGATTGGCAAGATGAAAGACGAGAATGTTAAGAAAAAGGATTCTAAGAAAAAAAATTCCTTGCCATTTTCTGGTGATCCTGATGGCAAACTTGACATCCAGAGATGTGCTGCATCTGATGGTAAGAGGGAAGGGTTAACGCATCTCAGTTCAACTGACCATAAGGAAGGAAAGTCTGGTAGTCATAGCAACAGCCATAGAAATATTGATGATGGTGCTGATGATAGCCACGAATTGACAGGCAATAAATCTGAACATGGTGATGGATGTTTAACCATTTGTTCTGTTCACACTGATGGTTCTTTGGATTACAATGAGCATGGACCTCTTGATATGGGTTCCAATAGTTGCAAGTCTGTAAGTAGAAAACTTCTGGCTAGTCCTAGATCTTTGGACAATAGTGCTGATGGTTGTCACAGGTCTGGGGACATCAGGGCAGGTGGTGGTTCTGGGCCTGTATTTAGCAAACTTTTGGATGGTCACAAGTCTGTGGATATCAGGCATGATGTTAGTGACAGGTCTGTGGACATCAGGGCAGGTGGTGGTTCTGGGCCTGTATTTAGCAAACTTTTGGATGGTCACAAGTCTGTGGATATCAGGCATGATGTTAGTGACAGGTCTGTGGACATCAGGGCAGGTGGCGGTTCTGGGCCTGTATTTAGCAAACTTTTGGATGGTCACAAGTCTGTGGATATCAGGCATGATGTTAGTGACAGGTCTGTGGACATCAGGGCAGGTGGTGGTTCTGGGCCTGTATTTAGCAAACTTTTGGATGGTCACAAGTCTGTTGATATCAGGCATGATGTTAGTGACAGGTCTGTGGATGTCAGGAGCTTTAGATCTGTGGACATGAGTTCCAACGGCAGCCAAGGTGATAGGAACAGTGTTACATGCAGCCATGGAGTTGATGATCAGGAAAGGTCAAGGTTAAATGACTCTGGTCCCCAGTTTCCGCCAAGGTGTCCCATTTCTGGACACACACCAACAATAATGAACATCCCCTTCCAGCAGTATGCCCCGAACACCTTCACCGCTCCTGGTATTGGTTGAGTTTAGCAATAATAACAGGTTCCTGTTCTGTAATCATTTTGAGATAAGCGGGGAATTTCCTTGAGGGTAAAGTATTCGCCAAAGTGGTGGTTCAATTCCCCGCCTGGGTGCAGTGTGTTATGCCCATTTCTGGTGTTCTTTACTGTGATATTGCTGGAATTTAGCTAAAACTAGTAAAAGTGGCATCAACTTACTCGCTTACTCACTTGATGTAAGACATTCAGGCATCTAGCTTTCAACTAATCCTCAGATCTTCTTCTTTAATTGACCTCTAATAGGGTACCCTGGTGGTAAAAGCATCAGGAACTTCCCAATAAGAGTAAAGTGATAAAACAATCTCTTGCTAGATTCCAGTAATATTCCAGAAATCACCAGAAACCCAAAAAATGTTTGCTGATTTTGTTTGATAATCACCTGTTTCTATATTTCTGTCTCAGAGACCTGTTGCATTAGTGATGGTTAAGGTGAACGTTGTTAAGTAAGTCTTTTTTTTTCAAAATAATACACGTATAACAAACATATGGATAGCCTTACAATTACAATTTGACTTACAGTTACTTACAATTTGACTGATATCAGTCAGGCTGACTGATAAATTCTATGCCCTGTTTATTTTATTTTATTCACTTAACACAAATGCAAACACAGTTGCCAAGAACTGTAAAGCGGTTTCCATTGAAAAGTTTTGCTCCTTGAGTGCAACAATTTACCCCTAATTTGTAGGGAAAATTCCTAATTTTCTCTGTCTCCAGGAGCTTAGATTTTGATTTGCACCAATTTGTGTTGGCACCTCTGATAGAGCATACCTTGTTATACCAAAAAGGCATTAAAAGATGATTCATACCCTGCCTGGTGTTCAGCTTTGATAATGTTAAAAAGGCAAAACTTTTTATTGGACTAATTTAGAACATACTGTGTAGAGGAGTTGTACTCTATGTGGAACTACAGCTTGTGTGAGTGAGTGAGCTAGCATTAACAGTTTTAGAACTGCCATTACAAAGATCCTTGCCAAAGTACATTGTATATTCCTGGAAGTTTAGTTTTACACCTCTTTTAACAATATTCCAGCAATGTCACAAGGGGGAAAGCATCAGAAATGGGCTTCACACATTGTATCACTGTGGGGAATTGAACCCGGGACTTCAGCATGATAAGCAAACCCTAGCCCCTAAGCAACCCCACTGGCTACCTGGTCTGTTTTACATGACTTAATTTTTGGCGAGGCTGTCGGTGAGATATGTGTGAAATCGCGCGCGATATCTTTACCTGTAATGACCTTCACTCAACCCTTGCCAGGTATGAGGAAAAGCCAAGGATTTTTTTCATGATTTTTGTTGTAACAGCAAAAGTGTTATAAATTTTTGAGTTTTACAGTTCAGCTGCAATACGTCTTACATGTAGATGTAACATTTGTAAGATACAAAGCATTTGTTATTGCTCTGACTCTTTCACTGACTCTCCTTCAGTTCAAAAGGGCATATGGTTTTGCTCTTAATTCAGGGCTCCTCCCAGTAATTTTTCGACATGAGGAGTACATACTCTGTATTTTTTCAATTCAAGAGTTCTTGAAAAACTTAAGAGTACATTTAGAGTACTGAATGGAATTTAATGGAGTTTCAGTAACCTTGTGTTTGTTTCATAATATACTGGACAAAACTAGTTAGGTATATTTGTAAATTTTGAAATTATGAATAATGATGAATTTATTCATTGACATACTGATAAAATTTCAGTCATAAAAATAGCAATATCCCAAACTTGTTTTGTCCGGTATTTAATAATGATGTTGAGTATTTAGAAAGCACATCATCCATCCACAAGATGCATGCTCAAAGGGCAAATGCACCACAACATTACTACTCTGGTGTAAAAAGGTCAACAAACAATAAAACAATACTTTTTCATATAAATATGTCTGTAAATGATTCTAAGACTGTACACCATTTGCTGTGGTGCGTATCTGCAACGTTTATATGGTTATATGGTTGTTACCTTGTTACCTTGAGCCCTGTTATTTTTTGCCTGTCTATCGTTAATAATTAAAAAAACTTTTGAGAGGTGAGGGGGGGCAAATTAAAAGTCTTTTCAAGTTAAAATCTGGTAAATTTAGCCCTTATGATATTTGAAAATACCACCACAGCACCCACATCAGTATGTCATTTTTTTCCATTAATCAGACATTACTGCCTGCCATGAACATTGTGAAATGTGAGTTATTGGCAATAACATGAAGTCAGTATTCTTTATGTTTTCTACTGATTCATTAGAACTGTGTCTTACAAAGCTGAATTGACTGTACACTGATCCCACATTTGAATCTGTAAAACTCTGCTCTGAGATTTCTCATCCTAAAATGAACTTGGCAGCCATCTTACATCATTTGACAGCCATATTGAAAATGACAATTTTTCGGTACTGAATTTCCCATTTCTGTATGTGCTACTAAAAACTGTATGTGCTATTTTCTTGTGCCAAGAGTTATGATAATATTATTTGTGTGTTGTTGTGTATCTGTGTATTTCATGACTTGATAATGTGATGCAAATATTGAAGAGGAATTGATCGATATACAAGTGAACTAAACAGCCACATGTACCAAATTTCTGTTTCTTTCTCAACATTAAAAACTTTGTTTTTCTGTGCTAATATCAATCTGTGTGTGTGTATGCGTGCGCATGTTTATGTGTGTATGTATGTGGGTGCGTGTGCGCCTGTGCATGCATGCACGTGGGTAATCTATATATATGCTTACTTATGTTATATTTGGGATTTGGGATAGCACTTTCCGTGGTGTTAATCCCAAATATAACACTTGTTACATTTGACCACTTTCTTAACGGCATTGTGTATTCATATATGGTTACCATGGTTACTGCACCATGAGTCAGCATTGCAAACTCCAGCTTGCCCGACTGTCCGGAATGGTCTGTTTGCTACCTGACAGTCAGTTTTAAAAAGTTGCTCGCCTTTGAGGATAATGACTAAAGCCTTGACTGAAACAGATTTGGAAACTTGAACCAGTTTCTTTCCTCTTATTTGCCTTCTCATTACTTTTCTTAATCCAGAAAATTCTGGACTGGCAACTTTCCAGCTAGACTAACAGCTGGTCTCTGAAATGAACATATTTTACTGAAAAAACGTTCATAGTGAAAAAAAATAGTATAATGAATTGGAGCCCTGAGACTTTCTTCCTGAAGCTAAGGAAAGCTAGACTTGCGTGGGCTTTCTTGGATATATATACTTCAGGGTCTGTACAACAGACTACTTTCCAGCTGGTCTGGTAACTTTTGAGAGTGGTATTATGTTTAAGACTTTGTGAAGATCCGGGTGAGAACTGATGTTCACTAACCCATGCTTGTCATAAGAGGCATCTAAAGGTGATGAGCCTCATGCTGCTAATCACTGAATTGTCAGGTCCAGACTTGATTGTTTACAGACCACGCCATATAGCTGGAATATTGCTGAGTGCAGCTTAAAACTAAACTAATTCAACGGCTCATTAAGTTGAAATTTCTTTTGATGTTTCGGTATAGGTACTAACACTATTATCAGTAGAGGACGTAACGTGTACGCGAGACGGTCTCCCGTTACGCGTACAAGTGACTACCTGAGAGGGGGTCACTCATACGCGTGACTCCCTGATCACAGAGAGAGAAATTCTGCATGTCACACAAAAACATGTCTAAAATTGTTATTTGTGAAAATAATTAAACAAAATTTGCTACAGTCATTGACAGATGGTCAAGTTATTGGATGACGTGAATGAAAACATAAAAAGAGGAAATTAAATTGTCAAAAAGTGACAAAAATGTGCAAAATTTGAGCAAAAATTGGCGATATTCAACTGCGAATTTCACCTATGTGCATAATTTTCAGAAACTTACATTTAGTATTTTCTGAAAGCTCATTTATCGTAGATTCATAATATATATGCAGCTTTCGATGCACACCAACGCACACCTGTTTGTTATTGTGTTGAAACATGTTTACTTTCTTCGAAACCGCGCGAATCGTCTCGCGTGTCATTAATGGGAGGTAACTGATGCCTGACTAAATTGCCCAGTCAAAACATCCGTCGTGAGTCTGAGACTGTGTAAAGCGTGCGTAATGTACATGGCGAATATTTCTTGCGATATTTTCTGAAAGCTTATTCAACGCAGATTTACCTCGTACATGTACGTGTTCGTGTACATTAACGCACATAGGTGTACAATCGTGTTGAAACAAACCAACCTTCCTCCCACCGCTCGTCACAGACACACACAGCGTCCTCACAATTTCGTTACGCGTACCAGAGACGCTTCCCAGAAGCACGAACAAAAGTAGTCAGTTTTTGACGGCAATTTTCACCTATGTGCACATTTCACACAAACATGATCTTTATATTTTCTGAAAGCTTGTTCCATGCAGATTTACCTCGTATAAGTACTTGTTCGTGTACACGAATGCACATAGGTGTACAATCGCGATGAAACACATCTACTTTCCACCCACCGCTCGTCACAGACACACACAGCGTCCTCACAATTTCGTTACGCGTACGAGAGACGCTACCCAGAAGCACGAACAAAAGTAGTCAGTTTTTGACGGCAATTTTCACCTATGTGCACATTTCACACAAACATGATCTTTATATTTTCTGAAAGCTTATTCCACGCAGATTTACCTCGTATAAGTACTTGTTCGTGTACACGAATGCACATAGGTGTACAATCGCGATGAAACACATCTACTTTCCACCCACCGCTCGTCACAGACACACAAACGGCCTCACAATTTCGTTACGCGTACGAGAGACGCTACCCAGAAGCACGAACAAAAGTAGTCAGTTTTTGACGGCAATTTTCACCTATGTGCACATTTCACACAAACATGATCTTTATATTTTCTGAAAGCTTGTTCCATGCAGATTTACCTCGTATAAGTACTTGTTCGTGTACACGAATGCACATAGGTGTACAATCGCGATGAAACACATCTACTTTCCACCCACCGCTCGTCACAGACACACAGCGTCCTCACAATTTCGTTACGCGTACGAGAGACGCTACCCAGAAGCACGAACAAAAGTAGTCAGTTTTTGACGGCAATTTTCACCTATGTGCACATTTCACACAAACATGATCTTTATATTTTCTGAAAGCTTGTTCCATGCAGATTTACCTCGTATAAGTACTTGTTCGTGTACACGAATGCACATAGGTGTACAATCGCGATGAAACACATCTACTTTCCACCCACCGCTCGTCACAGACACACACAGCGTCCTCACAATTTCGTTACGCGTACGAGAGACGCTACCCAGAAGCACGAACAAAAGTAGTCAGTTTTTGACGGCAATTTTCACCTATGTGCACATTTCACACAAACATGATCTTTATATTTTCTGAAAGCTTGTTCCATGCAGATTTACCTCGTATAAGTACTTGTTCGTGTACACGAATGCACATAGGTGTACAATCGCGATGAAACACATCTACTTTCCACCCACCGCTCGTCACAGACACACACAGCGTCCTCACAATTTCGTTACGCGTACCAGAGACGCTTCCCAGAAGCACGAACAAAAGTAGTCAGTTTTTGACGGCAATTTTCACCTATGTGCACATTTCACACAAACATGATCTTTATATTTTCTGAAAGCTTGTTCCATGCAGATTTACCTCGTATAAGTACTTGTTCGTGTACACGAATGCACATAGGTGTACAATCGCGATGAAACACATCTACTTTCCTCCCACTGCTCGTCAGACACTCAAACCTTACCCACAAGATCGTTACGACTACGAGAGACGCCTTTTGCCACGGGAGCAGACCCGGTGCTCAATATGTTCAGTCGCATCAAGTGGTAAGTAACTTCGGAGGACTGCATGATCTTTAATAGTTTAAGCAAAATGTATTCTTGAACACACTGCATGCAGGAATTACCACTCATTTCCTTAAGTTTTATGTCATTGTCATCAACACGTAATGTTATAGAAATGCGATTTCTCCACTTTTAAACAGATGACGTGAATGTGATAAAAAAAAGAGTTATTTAGACGGACATTTATGTATTCATATATATTGTTTCCAGTCTAAGTAAACTTAGCCTCAGTACTTTTCCTTACGCTCCATTACTGAGTCTAACAAAACCTTATGGGAGGTCGCGTCAGGTAACCTTTGGGACTGACCAATCAGAACACAGCTTTCCAAATCGCGAAAGTGGACATTCGCACACACCTTTTGAACTTTTTATCTCGAAAAGGTTCGTACCCGAACGATTCCGAATGTTATTTAGCGTATGATCGCTTCTGGGTGATTCACACGGCGCACATTACAACCATGACAACAGAGTTAACTGTCTCCGAAAACAGTGTTTTGGCAATATTCAAGGGATCTCATCTTGCAGAAATATTAGCCAATGGTCACCATGTAAACAGAAACCCCAAAGCGTATATATCGCAGGTCAAATATCTGTATTTTCTGCGGATTGTTGTTTGTGGAGAGATCTGTGCCCCTAAGTAGTAGCCGTTGTCTGATTGGTTAAATCTATATAACCGTCTCGCTATTGATTGGACGGTCATAGGTCGCTCAAAGGTTGCCTGATGCGACCTTCTGCTAGGTTTTGTTAAACTCAGTGGTGGTGTTTAAGGAATAACATTGAGACTGAGTTTACTTAGACTGACATTGTTTCAAAGCTGTATTATTAGTCAACTGCAGCAATAAAATCAGTCGAGCCATCCCTGTTACACACGGAAGATGCCACTTCCCTGAGCAGATTTTGCTCACCTACATATCAACTGAATTTTTGTCACAACTGAATAAACATGATTCTGTCTTTTACCAGCTTAACAACACCAAACAAAATAGTTAGCATTTAATTGTGCGTTTTTAAGTTTACCACGGACGATAAAAGCATCGTCAGCAGGAAACTGCACAGTGGCTGGCAGTGTCCACAAGACAGCCGTGTCAACTGTCTCCAAACCCAATAAATGGGTATCCAGTCTCCTACCTGTATATTCAGGGCTAATCAACTGCAGTCATAAACTACGCCTGACTGCATCCTCTTCATTCCGGCTTAATCATTGTTGGAAAACAGTGTCGTGTGTGATATTGCATCATCTGTGTGAAATTTATTTGTGTTTCATTCTGTCAGGGGACAAATACAATTCGCCGTACTGAAGAATTTTGAACATGCACCTGTGTCCGAGAATATATAACTACTTCCATAGTTATACTAAATACATATAAAACATTCAGTGAAAGGTTACGTAATAATGACAAATAATGCAAAACTCCCTGGTACACACATATTTCTTCATTCTGCAGATGATGGCTGAAAAGGCTGTCCAAACCAACATGCTGGACTGTAGCTGGGTCTGGTTGTCTTCCCCTGTCCATGCTGTCGTCCAGGAAGGAAAACCCTTCCTATTTCACGCATATACATAAAATATATATTTCTGTGTTGGCTTTGAATGTATTGTTTTTATCTATGAATACTGTTTAAATCATCTACCAAAGTAAAAGATAGGAAAGCCGATGATAGTGTTGACAACGACGCACAGCACTTTCAAGTACTCTTCGAAGATAATCAGTACAAGAATAACTCCTTCATACCAAAACAGAACACTTTGAAAAGCATTATAACATTAAGCAATAAAAATCTGTTTATAAGTCGTCGATCAGTAATGCTATGGACAATATTTTGAGTTTGTAATCATCTGGAACAATTTTATTCCTTTCTTCCTCATAAATATGTCATCTCATTATCACGTGAGAGATCGTTATCACGTGATCAGTTCAATCGGAATGAAGTAAGAAAACGCTATTTTGCCCACCTCCATGCGACTTGAATATTTGTCACCACAAAATAAACATTTCTGTGGCCTTTCACAGATTATCAAACACAAACAGGAAACGGAATACATATAATTAGCATTTAATTATGTGTTTTCAAGCTATCATAAAATATACCTCGAACGACAAAGGCACCGTAAACAGGAAATTGCACAATCGCCCCCCGTGTCCACCAGATAGCCGTGTAAACTGTCTGCAAACTCATTAGATGTACACACCCTGAAGTAACGTGCTGTACTGCATCACACCTGTTGCCTGTCTCCACCTGTATATGCAGTGATACCCAACTACAGTCATTAACTATGCCTGGCCGCGTTCGGCCCAGCCTTCACTCCAGTGTCACGTGTGTGATACAATAAATTGCGTAATCCAAATGAAAGTTAATTGTGTTGCATTCGGCCAAAAAGATGAACCAAGACAAGCACAATTCGCCGCACTGATGTATTTGAAATATGTACCTGTGTTTCATAACCATAGCTGTACTACATACTGTGATACATCTAAAACATTCAGTGAAAGCTTCATACATTTTCGTTTTTATAACAAATAATGCAATGTTCTCAGGAATGTGCGTGTTCCCTCATTCTGCTGACTCCTGGCGGAAACGGGCATTTGGCCGTTCCCAGTCCAACGCAGCATGCAGGATTATACACGGGGCTGGTTGTCTTCCACTGGCCATGCTGTCTTCCAGGAACGAAAACCTTTTCTGTTTCAAGCATATACATAGAATATGTGTAAACAAGAAAGTCCCAGTTTTTACCTGAAGTAGATCTGGTAATGTGTGTTGTTAGTTTTGTTGTAGAAAGGGTATGTATGCAAATACGTATGTATTCGATCTAATTGAAGTTGCCTGTATGTGTACAGGGTAAGTGAAACAACACATTCTTACCTGAATATACTGTGCACACTGAAGGGGATGGAGGAATGATGTCTTCCAGGATGAGGGATGTTACGCAAATCGCCGACATGATGCACAATTCTTCAGAAAATGATGATTTGTAGACTTAACATGATCTTACCGAATGCGTAATGTATCCGCCAGGTCATATGGAGTTTGATCGAAAGAGGGGGCGAAAGATATTACAACCTGCAGGGGGCGTTATGTTTCCTTATTTAAATTTGTATTTTCGTACTTTTTTCATTTCGAAATTATGTCACAAAGTGTGATTTCTTTTTTTAAATGCCTTTATCAAATCATGTCAATTTCCGAAGGCATAAATTAGGTTCAAGTTACTTATATGCATTTTCATGATCAACAAGTCATCATTCGCAAGCTGGACCGTACAGAGGAACACCATCCTCAACTTGCAATAAGCAAACACGAGATCAGTGAGCCGCTTGAGCGGCTCACCAGAAACCTTATAACAGTTACCATCTAATTAGTTTGTTTTCTTCCCAACTTCTGTCATTTTACACAATGCACATCTATTTACGGTGGTCTTAAAAGAAACATCATTTCTCTTTCAAGAGGTTCAGAAACGTTTGCATTTGGTTCGGTTTGGTAAGACTACAAATCTGTTTGCTGTAATCGTCTGGGCAATGAAGTATTGCAGATTCATACCCGTGCAGATATTCAGAGAGATATGCATCATAGCCTAATTTTCATACATCAATAACATTTTTTCAGATGTGTTTACAAAATAGTGTGTATACCGATGAAACTGCATGCTCACTTCGTTCGGATAACACCTCACATACGAGGGGTTCACGCTTCATTTGATTGGCTGAAACAGTCGCGCACGTTTACAGGGACTGTATGTTCTGTAAAACAGCATGCACGGCTAATGCGGGCATAAACTGATATGTACTCTGGAAGATACGATATCCACATGTCAACACCATGAGCTGTAATGAAATATCGAAGCAGGTATTTTAGTATAACACTAATTTTGATCAGTACGAGATGTCAGCTTTGGCTGGCACCGCGAGTCCCTTTTCTCAGTGTGCTGTGTGGAGTTACACAATGGACGTACGTCACTTCCGAAAAATATGCAAATGATTTAATAGTTTTCGCAGGATTACTCTTGACGAAATTGGCAAAGTTTTGATTCATGCAAGATGCGGTAGGGGTCGTATTAGTTTCAAAATATTCTGTAACTTTCTGCAAGATGAATACGTTGACATTTCCACCAGTAATACATTCAAATGAAATAAATCACCTTTTCATGAGCGATGAGTTGATTTTTGTGTAATTGGCATGTGTAAACAGCCGACCTTGGGCTTGGGCGTGGTATTCTGCTTTCCCGATGTTTTCACGTGCCGAAAAAATCGAAAATACAGAGGCCAAGTATGCATCAACCTAGGATGATTGTAAATATTTTGTCGGACAAACAACTTGTATTCTGCAGGTTGTAATCTGTTCAGTGCAAATGACGAAAGCGTGGCATCCGAGATCGAAAAACCTGTTCATTCACGACTGTCAAGTACCCCACCACCCTTGGGGATTTTACGGGACGCTTTAATTACCCTGCATCGTGTTCGCACCCAATCGAGGTGGTTCCACGGTGATTGAATTAATTAGGGGGAAGCGCTTCAGTTAGTACCGCGGAGCGCACCGTCTCGCGGACAAGAGACGATAGGCCGTCTCGCGTACACGTTACGTCTCGGACTGATTATCTAGCAAGTGCCAATACCAAAACATCAGATGAAGTTGACTATCCAGTGTCTACCTAACCTGGTTTACGTCATCTTTGCAAGTTCTAAAATTCCTCACAAAGAAGCTCTGTACTGGATGTTTAATTACGTGTAATCTTAAGAACTGTTACAGGTCCAGTATTGTGCTATTGTTTTGTTTTGCTATACTACTGTGTTGATTGTTTTGTATTTTGTGCTAGTTTTTGCAAATTTGTGCTCAGCACATGTATAACTTTTTTACTCATATACACAGATGTTGTATTGAATCCGACTGTTTTTGAGCTGTTTATTGTTTCATTTTTGCCTTGATGGATATTAAAAAAATGAGGAGGAATCTGGTGTATGTCTTTGTGGCATTGGTCTGTATACCTTTCATCCTTCTAGAGCAGCAAGGGATTGAAGCACAGAACAGGTCAAACTAATGGGGACCTCAGGTGTCCCAGTTGTTGAGTTGGAACAGTGTTAGGTCCTTAAGGTGTGACAGATGTTTGAGGTGGAACAATTCACTGTGTAGTGTTAGATCCTTGAGGTGTGACAGATGTTCGAAGTGGAACAATTCACTGTGTAGTGTTAGTCCTTGAGCTGTGACAGATGTTCGAGGTGGAACAATTCACTCTGCAGTGTTAGGTTCTTGAGGTGTGAGATGTTTAAGGTGGAACAATTTACTCTGCAGTTATGTCTTAGAGGTGTGACAGATGTTTGAGGTTGAACAATTCACCATGTAGTGTTAGGTTCTTGAGGTATGACATTAGTTTGATGTGGAACAATTCACTGTGTAGTGTTAGGTCCTTGAGATGTGACAGATGTTTGAGGTTGAGGTGTGACAGATGTTTGAGGTTGAACAATTCACTGTGTAGTGTTAGGTCCTTGGGGTGTGACAGATGTTTGAGGTTGAGGTGTGACAGATGTTTGAGGTTGAACAATTCACTGTGTAGTGTTAGGTCCTTGGGGTGTGACAGATGTTTGAGGTTGAGGTGTGACAGATGTTTGAGGTTGAACAATTCACTGTGTAGTGTTAGGTCCTTGGGGTGTGACAGATGTTTAAGATGAAACCATTCACTGTGCAGTGTTAGGTTTATGAGGTGTGACATTTTTGTTTGAGATGGAACAATTCACTGTGCTGTTTTAGGTCCTTGAGGTATGACAGATGCTTGAGGTGGAACAATTGGAGTTGTTCTTTGCGATGATTCGATATGTTCCTACATCGTGGTCTCACATATGAACAGAGACCAAGGGATTTACCAATGTCTGGGAAATCAATTAGACGCAACCGCTTCACCAATCACCTGCTAATCCAATGTTACAGCATCATCCTACCCTAAGTATCTTATCCTAGCTTTTGTATATTGTTACACTTTCATTCCCCCCACCCCAACCCCCCACCAATCAAAAACATTGGCTTCTATTGCATAATCCATTGTGACAACACCATGCCAGCTTTTGTATATTTTAATTCTCTTTTCACTTGCCATGTTTTAATTGTATATACATGCTTAAAATCACCACTCTGGCTTCATGTACATTACTAGTATGTATATCCTGTTTAACTGTTAGCATCCACCAGACGAAGGGGCAAGGAATAGCCCAGAAACGTTGTGAAAAAAACAATAAAGAAGAAGTTGACATCCATAACATTTTGTCGTATACTAGAATACCGACTTCTAAATGCCTCTCAAGAAACTCAATTCTAACCTAGATTGGCATGGGTGAAACAGACATGGCAAACATGATTCATTTGTTACCTCTTGTATCTATGGTCGAATGACGTTAACTTTCCCAGTCATTTTCAAGATTCTTGGAAACAATCCTCAAACAAATCACACAAGTATTAAATGGTCCATTATGCCAATAGCTAGTGTAACTTCCGTCAAGTGCAATGTCATCTCTGATCCTCCTCTTCACGGACTATGCGATATGCGATCTATCGTTGAGGCAATGCGTTCCACACACTCCGGCGCTGCGATGACATCACTGCCACGGGCTAATTTGCATATCACGTGACCGGACTTTTCTCTTATTTGTAAACAAATGCGCATATTCATAAATAAGTTGAGACTGGCATTTTATAACGGAAGCGATACGACGTGGTTTTTATATTGTATTACACTGTTACTAAAATGTTCTGCAACTGCGTCAGTAGGGTTTATGACAATACATATTTATTTTTCAAACCGGCTTCATCCTTTGCTCCCATTAGGCTTCGATAACAACACGTGTAACCCATGTAAACAAAGGATCGATGCGCAAATCGAAATAGTGTTACACGTTTTAGGATAGTTTCTCAGTGAAACTAAACCATTTCAACAACGATGTTTAATTTGATATGTAGACTCATCAAAAATAAAGAAGTTAAGAAATTGTATATGTAGTTTTAAATGGACTGTGTAAAATGTGAGGAATCGTCACATCTTTCTGGCCTGTGGCAGAGATACTGTGATGGCTCTCCGCATGGAACTCTGGGTAGGAGTGTGTGCTTTCCACTTTTGATAGATTGTTTGTTCCAGTACATCAAGACTTTGTGGCAGATCTCTGTTGTATTCTGGATCCATAATATCCCAAATATGTTCAATAGGATGTACATCGTGACTCCAAAGGGCCGAAACAGAGATGCTACCGCCCCTTGAGGTGCAATATCCCCCACGCAATGTGAACGAAGTTGCCCAGCATTGTTTTCAGGGGACAATCATCGAAATATGGTACAGCAGCCCTGTCTAGAACGGCAGTGATGTATTGTTGTCCATTCCGCATTAATCTGATCGTCACAGATGTCAAGTGTATGATCATGTGAAACCCTCAAAGAACTCCTTCCAAGTTCCGCTGTGCAAAAGATAGAGATTCTCCAGGGCAAAACATTTGGCTATCAGTCACGAACAAAAGAAATGACTTTCGTCCAGCCAGTGGACCCTTCTTCGTGACGTTACATTCTGCTTTACAAGTGCTCTGGTGATGACTACGGCCGACTGACACGTCCTCTGGCTTAATACGCAACTTATTCATGCCGTATTGTTTACAAACGACGATATGGAAGTCACTTTTTTAGCAAGCCACTTGACATGAACGGATGAAGTCTTGTGATTCTGAGAAAGGATGTATCTCCAACAGGAGTTGAACTCTGACGTTCCTTTGTGCTATACCTTAAATATGTTTTGTAGTCAGTCGGCTGAGACTCGATGGATGACAACCACCATCTCGTGCGGTAGACCTTGGTGACATGGTTGAATACTTGAATACATGCCGGGTTTTGTGTATTCATGTTCTAAATGCCTTTCAGGAACTCTATGGTAGCATGCCGAGTACCAACACCCTCTTGTCTAGGAACAGTCGCCAGTAGAGGAGACCCCATATGTACTTATCAACAACAAAAGCAGTTGACGTTCCAGATTAGCGAACTCTAAGAAGAATTTTCTGAAACTTGATATTTGTTTAATAACAGGTACACATATTCCCCGCCTTGACGTCGGAAGATGCGTCGAAGGTAATCATACAAACAAGCATAATCATTATATGAGTGTAAATGACTAAGCACTGGTTTTAAATCACAGGCATTATGATACTTTTCTGTGTATTAAATGTTAGGTAGCATTACGCTTTCTTGGTAAAGGAAAATGTTACAACACTCTTAGGGTTGAATCGAAACGGGATTCAAACCCATGCCATTCGATGGTGCCCACTGTGCTGAAGTTCATCGTGATCCAACATTGGAGCAGGATAAATTTGATCATTCCTTCTAAATGTATCGGATTCCAATCACAGGTTACAACACTAAACTGCACCTTATGTTCAAGGACAAAGAAAAATAATGCTTATTAGCATGTCCTTTTAGCTATTTATTTCGGGACTATACCTCACAGGCCCCACATTGTTCTGTTTTCAACACGTAACATGGTAAACACAGTCTTAACATATAAACATGGTTAACACAATGTTATTGTTGTTTTACGCCGCACCCAGCAATATTCCAGCTATGTGACGACTTGTAAGTAATCTAGTCTGGACCACACAATCCAGTGCTCAGCAACATGAACGTCGATCCATGCATTGGGATACGACGACGTGTGGCAACCAAGTCAGTGACCACCCTGCCCCGTTAGTCGAATCTTACGACAAGCATGGGTTGCTGAAGGCCAATTCCAACCTTCAGGGGTATAACATATGTTGCGCCTTGTACAGCTAGTTTCTAGTGTTTCCAAAGATTGTTCAGTCTGCTGACAACAACACCCCACCAAAGTACGAAGTGGCATAAATATGTTGGGAGAAATATATCTCCACCCATACCTCCTGCCCCTTGTTCAGATGGGTAACACCAACAGCAGAAACGTCCACGTCATCAATATTGTGGTCTGTAAATGTCACCTTTCCTTCTGCAAGAATTAACCTTGATGCCATTATACTGGCGTACATGTTAGTGTTTTTGCCCCCTAGTTCTAGCTGCGTCCAGAACATGTAAGTTCCAGAGACAGGTGCAGTGAACCTCCCTGTCGTACTGTTGTAGCCGGACCCGGCGTTGTAAATGGTGTTATTAAATGACACTGTCTCCGTAACTCTTGTAGGTGATGGCAGTGGGACGTCCGCTTGGAAAGCCACAGTTCTTCTCTTTGATTCTGAAGTAAAAGTAAGTGAGTCAGTTTAGTTTTACGTCGCACTCAGCAATATTACAGCTATATGGCGGTGGTATGTAAATAACCGAACCTAGACTAGACAATCCAGTGATCAACAGCATGTGCATCGATGTACGCAAATGGTATACGATGACATGGCAACCTAGTCTGATCACCCGATTCCGTTAGTCGCCTCTTACAAGCATGAGGTGCTGAAGACCAATTCTAACTCATTAATGACTCATTTGGTAGTTCTTGTATCTATGGTCGTATAACCTTAACAAGTGCGCTCATCTTCAAGATTCTGGCGAACAGTCCTCAAGCAAATCACACAGGTATCAACAATCGATCATGTCATGTGATTATTATCTGGAGCAGCCTCCGCCCACTGCTATAACATCCCTAACTCTTCACTCTTCTGACCACTTGACCCGTTAGTGACCTCGTACAACATGCATATGATGCTGAAGACCATTTCTAAGAAGGATTAACATTGAAAGATAAATATTTCTATATACAAACAAACAGTATGATTCATTCTACTTTACCAAGCATTGCTAGTAATTGCTTGTTGTCCAGGGACTGGTTCTGTACAACGTGTAGGTCACTCCCCAAGGTTGTAACTTCCGTGCTGATAATGCTGAGGGTCCTCCGTGTCACTTGCATCTCTGCAGAAGTCGAGTTTATCTCCATCCTTAGTGTTTCCAGTTGTTTTGATGTACTCTGTGCTAACGCCTTAGTTGACTGGAGTTCCGCTGTCAGTTGACTTAGGTTCCTCTGTGTCACTTGCAGATCTGCAGAAGTTGGTGTGTTGGAATTACCTTTGCTCTGTTTTATGTCATTCAGTTCTGCTTTCACCACGGCGAGTTCATTTGATAACAGCTGCACTTCTGTCTTCAAGGATGCCACTTCGGCTGCCTGAACTTTGTTGGCCTGGACGTCTTTCTGAAGGTTCGCAATCGTCTGCTCAAGAAGAGTTACATGACTTAAGAGGCTGGTCAGATCAGCGCTACCGTTTGGTTTTGTCAATGGCATGATGAGGCCAAAGACAGAACCGCTTAATAAAATGCAATGCAATAGAACTGCCACGAACATTTTGCATGTATGTTGAAAAACGTTTCGTCTCTGTGAGATGATTTCAGTGCTATTATCTTTAGACGCGCAACGCTAATACTAGCCTTGACGACGTGACTGATCAGATTTGAGTGTGACTATCAGAAAAGACACTCCTAAGTAACACGTCTTCTGGTAAGTCTCACATCTGCTTTCTCGGGCGGTATCTAGAAGGTCAAATGTGCAAATGAACATCCTGGATAAAATAGCTTATTTCTCCATAGAATGTGTTGATAAATCTACAAGGACTGTTGTAGCCGCGGGCATTTTTGGTAACAACGGGAAGCGTCGTTCAGAATGAGAAAATATAGATACAAACGATGACTTAGCCGACTAAAACATATATGGACTTTCTGACAAAACTACACTTTTGAAAAAAATTGTCTTGGCATCATGAATTGTACCGGTTACTTTGGAAAAAAGATTTTACGATTTACGAGACTAATACTCTGGAACATTGTAATGATTTTTAAGGTACTGCGTGACGTTCTTTTTCATCCTGCTCCAGCGTAGTGTGTCGCAGCCCTGTGCTGGAGGTGTTTTCAAATATCAGTCCTGCATCTCAAATGAGGCCTTCAGGGACACGAAGAACACGTTTGATAACTGACCAAGGAAGAGGAGGCATCTTCGCACGTCATCCCTAACCGACATAGACCAGAATAGGGAGGATCCCACTGGAGATGAGAAGGGCCACTTTGGCATGCCTTCTTGGGATCACTAAAAGTTTTGTACACGTAGTTACTCACATGGCCTGCACGTCACTGGACTTTCACTGGATTTTGTTGTTTTGTCACCTAGGGAAACACCATTGAATTCAAGGATTACAGAAGTTCCAAATATCCAGGCACCAAAACAGAATCTAGAATGTGAGCTAGTCACCCAGGAAAGCAATTCGGATACGTTCTCTCCGCAGGATGGAGCATTAAGAACGTTTGACAAGAAAGCCTCACCCAACGAAGAAGAACTGGAAAGGATGCAAGAAGCAATATTGTATATCGGATGCCACTACATCCACCAACATGAAGTGACTGGACAAAGCACCTCATTTATCTCCCCACTGTTGCCAGAAACATCTCGGTCAAGATGAGAAACTCTTTTCTTGCTGCTTTCTATGGATGTGAACTCTGATTGATAGCAGCCAAGAAATCCACAAGCCCAGAACCTTTATGAGAGATCCTCTGCAACTATTCAAATCCAGGTCCTAGGATTATAGACACTGATGGACAGAGCAGACAAAATGTTGCTCTCTTCCGGGACTGACAGCACATCCACTGTGAAGTTGATCTTCTATCTGATATTGTCCCCATGTGTCACCGCTCTCACACATAGTACCAGATCCATATTAAATGTAGCCAAGTGTTATCAGACGTGCTAGACACATTTATGTGAAGAATTTCCGTGTAAAATTGTATCGAAAAGCATGGTGCAGTAAGCTTTGTGTAGATCTGAAAATGTGAAGTTGAGAAACGCTATGCAACAACGTCAAGATATGCATACGTTCAATGAAATTCACCCACCTTGCACCAGGCTGTCTCAGGACTCTCTCCGTATGTTAAAAACTTGCATCTCTATATGCACATGCCCTGATTAAGCTTGGCATATTAGCTCTAACACTGGGACAGTGTCTGCTCCTTAGCCGCGAATGTGGCGAGATTGTTATGCTGTGAAAGGTGCTTAATAAGTCACTTTTCTCACACTCGAGGACATTGTTAGTGATGTATGTATGTCAGTGCATTTGTGGGTATGGTCTAACAAATGACACACTTGTCTACTATACATGTAAAAGTGTTGCGAAGTTAAATTCTGCCTATATGGTAGTCCATAAATACACGGAATAGAGTTTGGACCAGCCAATCCTGTGATCAGTATGATGAGCATCGATCTGCGCAACTGGGAACCGATGACATGTGTCAACCAAGTCAGCAAGCCAGATGACCCGATCCTGTTAGTCGACTCTTACAACAAGCATGGTTTGCAGTTCTAACCTGCATCTTTGCGGGTAACTCGATGTCTGGTCAGACAGCCTTCTCTTGAAACGCCGCACCTGCGCCAATTGCCAAAGCACTTTGTTTGATACACACTCATGTCTGCACAGTCTAGAAACAAAGAACCATGGACAGAATCGTCCTAGAATACACTACCACGAGGCCACAAGGAAATGTCTTTCTATTGAGCAGTGAGCATTAAATGAAATTATTCAGGAACGATAAATGTACACTACTTTTGTGGATTTGAAGACAAGTCAAAATGATGAACACAAAATGCTTGTTTATTACAAAGGGAGTGAAGTAACCTGAGATAGTGTGCGTATTAATCGGTAAATAATAAACTTTACACATGTTTCTGTGTAATAAGAATGTCACACACCACTTCCTTTAAGATCGGTGGCTCTTTAACTCAAGAAGCAGACAGACATATAGCCTTTCTTTAGGTCGTCATACGAACTGGCACACATGGTGTTTTCGTGACAGTGGTAGATAAATGGTTTCCCTTCTGGACAGACATACAAACAGGATCTGTTGTAGCTGTACATGTGAAACAGCCATGTGTTGATCTAGCTACTGACATATACTGATGTATGTACTGACGTATGTATATATGTTCTTGACCCTAGGAAGCCCAGCTTAAGCTGTAATGCAAAATGTTCACATAACTTTGTTAAGCAGGTTCTTTCTAGATCAGGTGGCTGACAGGACAACCTATGGCTGCTATACATAATTAGAGCACTCTTGATCGCCAACGTGAGTTCAAACCTACAGGGCTCTGTAGGATAGCCCAGTAGTTAAAGCGTTGGCTCGTCACGCCGAACACCCGGTTTCGATCTTTAGTGTTTACGAAAACTAAGGTTTGAATCCTGGTTCATTTTGTTCAGACTGCTATGACTGTCGTGCCCAGGTTCGTAACGTTACTGACCCGTGAAGGTTGCCGGGGTAGAAAAGGCCTTCAGCGTCCTATGCTTGCCATAAAAGGCGACTATGCTTGTCGTAAGAGGCGACTAACGGGATCGGGTGGTCAGGCTCGTTGACTTGGTTGACACATGCCATCGGCTCCCAATTGCGCAGATCGATGCTCATGTTGTTGATGACTGGATTGTCTGGCCCAGACTCGATTATTTACAGACTGCCGCCATATAGCTGGAATAGCTAAACTAAACTCACTCACTCATTCAATCACTCATTCACTCACTCACTCACTCGTAACGTTACGGTGTGTCGCAACTCTTACAAGATAAACAGTTACGTTTGTGAATTTCCCGGGTTTTAGCTTAATTCAACACCCGCAAATTTAGTTTAAAACCGATTCTATTTTTCTCTGATCACGTAGTATGATTATTTGCATTTGATTGCACTCACCGTAATCTTTGAATAATTCTTCCAAAGACAGTCATCTTCAAAGATTGAATAAAAAACCCACACAGAAATCGAGTTCAAATTCAATCAACGAAAGTGGTGCCAACGTATTAATGCGCGGGTATTAGGCCGTCATTTTCAGGGATGTCGAACACTATTCGACAAGGTTAATTAACCAGTCAGATTTCAGAAAACACTCACTATTGGTTTACAATATGGTTCACCATAAGCGTACGAATGCCATAGAGATGAGAATTCTTAGTGGTCGGGATCCGGTTCTGTCTAGATACAATGGCACGCTTTTTTCGACAATACATTGGACTACAGTGGAAGCTGTCTAATTCGGACTCGACTGGGACCGCCTTTTGTGTCCGAATTACGAGGTGTCCGAATTGCACAGGTGGAAGTCAAGAGTTAGCTCCCTTGATCAGGAGATACGCATGCACGGTACTTTGATGGTGAAAGACACAACCAAATCGTTAGTAATGAATAAATGAACAAATGAACAAGTAAACATGTACTGTATAGATTAATGTATTTATTCAATGGTTCAATTGACAGCATGGTCGCTAACACCAAGTTCCATAGAAAACTGAAGCGCCTTTTCTTTCAGAATTGGCCCAGAAAGTGGCATATTCTTGCTTCCCACACGGGAAAACAAGTCGTGTAGCATTACGCTGATCTCGTCAAACTTCCCTTTGTGTCGTCTTTTAGAGTCGCCATTGACATTTGTTTCGAACTGCTCGCGGTAATATTCCCGTCTTCTTAGAATGTCCGAGACTGTCTGTTTGCTTATTTTGTACTTTTCCGCAAGGTCCTTCTGCTTCACTGCCGGTTCACTGTTTATTCGCTTGAAATACCGATCGGTCGGTAGAGGGCGCGAGAGTCGATTTAATACAACATTGCATTAATTCATTCGAAGTTTGTAATTTCATATGTAATCTTAACATGCACTTGCTTTTGTTAGGAATAAATCATATGGTAGCTTAGCAACATTAATCTTTAGTGAGTGAGTGTATGAGTGAGTTTAGTTTTACGCCGCACTCACAAGTATTTAATGGTGCGAAAATAAGAATGCTAATTGATCCATTGTTCCTGGTGCACTCATGCGTGACGAACCGTCCACAACTATGAGTAGTGCAAAAAGTAATCGGACACTTGATGTAAATTCCATAGACTTACATGTTATTTCAGTGTAGTATAAATAATTTTATAAGTATATTTAGGGTGGATCTTTGTAAAGTTTGACTAAGCAGATCTGAAATCATCTCTGCTCTGAGTTCATAATTTCAGTTCAGTTTTCCGACCACTATTTAACTAATGACGTCACATTTATCAACTTACTGCTAGACACATATTAGATGATCCTGCGCACTAAACGCATTTGTGACAAGAGAGGCGGTACAACGAATTGGACGAGTACACTTGGCTGCTACAGGTAGCTTGACGATTACGCACGTGCAATACATGCTAACCGTGACATGAAATCAACACCGCTACTGATTAACACCTGTCTCGCTACTGTGTAACACCAGTCCCGCCAGCGGAATTATGGACGAAAATCAACCCGTACAGAGAAATAGGAACAAAATTGTGGGATAAAAATATTTCCCCCTTGCTACTCTGATTTAGCCACCACCATTCAGTAACAGATAACTTTTAACATATTAAAAAGTTAAATGAAACACAATTAACTATATGTAGTTATTATCTATTTAATATTTAGGAGACGAAAAGTGAACTTTACCCATTAAAACAACACCGCATATTCCATAGAATGATAAGACTGCAATTTCAGGCATAAGATATTGATATTCCACGCTAACCTTTAGTTAAGACGAAGACAAATAGATGATTGGGGCATTGACAAGCATTTTAGATATTCAACAATTTTGTTAAAAAAAACCCAGGAAAATGTCATTTGCTTCGTGAAATGGATCGGTGGTCCTAAACATATTTTCTCAGTATATTGTGTTGATTCAATTCGTTGGGATTGTACCTGTTCCCAAATCGAGTGTGCTATAACAATTCATACGTGAACCGCACAGGGAAAATGAACTTCTCGATATTTATCAGACAACCTGTCTCCCTCTTGTTTCAAGTGGATCGTTCTGTGGGGCGTTCCCAAGTATGAAAATTGGGGTCATTTGTCAGGTTGTGGATCATCTTATATGTGTTTACCAGTGGTGGTTTACAGAATGCTGGTTGATCAGCTCACCAAGGCTATGTGTGTAAGTGACAAGTGACAACCACATCTCACAGACTTTCCGAGAACTCGAACAAGCCCATGACCTTGATATCCGAACCTTTTGGAATCGTGTGCGGTCAATCAGAGGGGGGCACAAGTCAACACTTTCCCCGATACGGTATCAAGGGACAGTGCACAGTGATCCAGAAGCCATATTTGATGCTTGGGCTAGCCATTTTCAGGATGTATATACTGCCAAAGACCGAGACAATTTTAATTCTTCCTTCTGTAAGCAGATAGAATCCCTAGTTGAGGAGATCCGTGTTAAATGCAAGGAAGAACGTGTACCACAACCAATGAAATTCACAGAGTTGGAAGTCACTGAGTGCTGTACCAAGCTGAAAAACAATAAAGCTGGTGGTGCTGACAAGATCGTATACGAACACCTAAATTATGGTGGCAGAACCCTGATGTTTCACTTGGCAACTCTCTATAGCATCATTCTTGAATCTGGACATATCCCGACAGCTTGGCGTGAGAGCATCCTGGTACCTCTGTACAAAGGTGGTAATAAATCAAAGAAAGGTCCGAACTCTTACCGGCGCATATCACTCTCCCCTGTGTTGTCCAAAGTGTTTGAGATGGTGCTCCTGTCTCGACTGGACGGTCTAAATCAAACTGACACCTTTCCTCACCCACAGCAAATGGCATATCAATCTCAGTTATCTGCCCTTCACACATCCTTCAACCTGCAAGAGACGATACACCATTACCACGAGCGAAAGGAAGATATCCACGTTGTGTTCCTGGATACATCAAAGGCCTTTGACACAGTATGGCACAATGGTTTGAAATATAAGTTATTCGAGAGTGGAATCAAAGGTTCCTTGTGGACTGTTCTTGACGACATGTACACTGGAATGAGGTGTCAAGTGTTCCTTGACTCAATGTATTCTAGGCCCATCCCCATGATGCAGGGCATCAGGCAAGGAGGCGTGCTGTCAGGGAAGTTGTATCTGCTGTACATAAACTCCCTACTCCAGAAACTCTCTCAGTCGAACCTTGGTGCTGCTGTGATGGACTTAAGTGTGTGCTCTCCCACTCAGGCAGATGATATGGCACTCATTTCATCAAGGGTTTCTGCCCTTAGAGAGATGGTGAGGATTTCGGAGGAATACAGCAACGACTGGAGATATGTACTGTCAACCGCCAAGAGTGAAATAGTGACTTTTCCATACCGACCGAGATCTCAACAACTAAAGCAGGTTGAAGTTAAGTTGTATGACCAACCTCTCCCATGGAAGGATACAATCCGTCATGTTGGAATAGTCTTGTCAAGTAGCATGTCAAGCATAGAGCATGTGACGCGAGCTGCCATTTCCTTGCGGTCCGGCGTGAGATCACTGACAGCTTGTGGGTTTCACCCACGATTTACAAACCCAATCATCAGCTTGACAGTTGTAAGCCGTGTGTTTCTTCCCAAAGCTCTGTAGGGGTCGGAGTTGTGGACTAACCTTTCCAAAGTTGAGGTCTTAATGCTGGAAAGATCTTACAGACACGTCATTAAGTCAATCCAAGACCTACCTCGTACCACTCGAACTGATAGTTGTCTTGGACTCCTTGGAGTGTTGCCCCTAGAGGCAGTTATAGATCAGCGGAAGTTGTGTTTCCTGGGTGGTCTCTTGAACATGAACCACAAATATCTCCCTCACAAACTGTTCGTATCCCGGTTGATGTGCTACTTACACAACGTCTCATCGTCATCCGTCGGATATGTGCCTGATGTAGTCAGGGTGCTCAAGAAATACCTATTCTATTGTCACTTGGAAAAAATCCTAGAATCAGGATGCTTCTTGGGGCGTTTGAAGTGGAGGAGAATAGTGAAGACGTCAGTCAGAGAGTATCATGTGGCACAGTGGAACCGTCGGCTGGCAGATGACAGTGGCCTTCACAAGTTCCAGCGGATACATCGCCGGCTTGAAGTCCATCCTGCATGGACAGTGTCATTGCTTGAAGCATCACAGCAAGCTAACTTTGTTATCAAAGCTTGCGCGACAGTGATAGACTTGTGTGAAACAAGGTTGTGTCATCGGTATGGTTTGATGCATGATGACCCCCTCACTCAAGCCGTAGTTGTATGTGGATACACAGAGGCAACTCGGGACGAACTGTGGTTAGGCCTAATCAATGTCGAACCAATCGAGTTCAGCATAAAAGTTCACAGTTCACAGCATGAACCCAACGGAACTGACTGAGTGCTTGCTGTCATGTACAACCGACTTTCCCCTAATCAAAGAGGACCTGACTGAGTTTACAACTCTGTGTGTAAAATACATCTGCATGATGTACAAAGCTGTGTTCCAGTGACTCAATGTCACTCGTGTCTTTGACTGATTAAATTCAAACGCGAGATTAGCTCAAATGTGTATGAAAATTCTAACTTAAGTACATAAGTACTGTTTTCTTTCTGTTCTCTTCACCATGGAGGAATAAATGATTATATATATGGTTCCACAACGCACAATCACATAGGCCGCCATGTTGAAATAGTTCACGGCACTGCACACATGTTGATTAAATTGGTGCCATTCGATAAATAAGCAATAGAAAATTATACAGAAAATATTTGATTGTAGGTAAGATGATTCCTCACTAATGTGCAAAATTTGACTTGGATCTCATGAAAATTAAATTCATGAAATTTATTTATGCAACACTAAACTAGCATGTAAGTCTATGGAAATTACAAGTGTCCGAATATTTTTGGCATGTATATTTCATTTCCTGGAAACGCAACATGGAGATTGAGGTGTTGGGATAGAGCCCACCTGTGACTGGTGACTTTGGAGTCAGCTTTGTGTGCAAACTGTTTCCATGTTGTCACAATCCCTAGTGTACAGTACACAACCCTGTACACTTATAACAACCCATGAATCCGTTGGTATATGACCAGATGGTGGTCATATGAATGCGTGCAAACACATAGTTGCGGGTACAGCAACGTGCAGTAAACTTGGACAAAGTGCTGTGACTATGTGTCCCAGTCCACCCAGCTGTGAGTAGGTACCTCGTAAGATTGAGGAAGCCATAATAAAGTGATTGCTCGCGGCGCTTGTGATAAGACAGCTAGTCTAGACATCAGGGTAATATTTTTGGAAGAGGAAAGTTTTCAGCTTTGACTGGAAGGTAGATAGTGTTTCAGTGTTTTTAATAAAGACGGTCAGATCATTCCAGAGAAAGGCGGATGTGAACGAGAAGCTTCTGTGCCCAAAGGTTTTCAGTTTGGCAGTGGGAATTTTGAGCACTGAGTTGTTGGCTGATCCGAGACAGCGAGATGGAACATACTCTTTTACAAGGTTGGACAGGTAAGATGGAGCCGAACCATTTATGCAGCGGTATGTGATGCACAGGATCTTATATTCGATCCTTGCTTTGATCGGCAGCCAGTGTAGTTTGACAAGGACTGGTGTGATGTGTGACCGCTTCCCGCTTCTGGTGATGGTACGAGCAGCTGCATTCTGAATGCGCTGTAATTTAGTGACAAGATCCTGACGTACATTACCCAGTAGACTGTTACAGTAGTCTACCCGTGAGAGGATAGTGGATCTGGCCAAATGGCATAACACATCACATGTCAACAGGTGGCGGATGTTGGCAATGTTCTCATGTGACATACGGTATTTACATGGCCCTCCATAGAGAGGTTTGAGTTCATGATGACCACAATATTTTTTACTGTTTTACCAATCTTGATCGAGTCCACCTTAACCTTGGCCTGATTCATGGTTGACCCGGTCAGCAAGATATTAGTTTTGTTGTCATTCAATTTTAGCTTATTGATTGACATCAAGGATTTCACATCAGAAATGCACTCTGAAACATGAGCTATCTGTGTTTTGGACTGATTAAGTAAAAATGATCTCAGAGGCTGTGTGTCATCCGCATAGCAGTGGTGGTTTACAGAATGCTGGTTGATCAGCTCACCAAGGCTACGTGTGTAAAGAGTAAACACCAAAGAGTAAACAGCCTAGTGGCTGCAAGAGTTGTATGGTCCCCGTGGAGTTGAGATTGATAATACGATATGCCGTCTGAGATCGACATTCTTTGAATGAAAATGCCCGCGCCTTGAGCATGTACTAAGCTACCGGGATATGTGCGCTAAATAAATATCCTATAGCAATGATAATACCCTCTGCACAGTAGAATTTAAGCTGACTCTGTCCCAATTAGGAGCAACTCAACAGGATAGTGGTATAATGCGAATCAAAGAGAATCAGGATTTGTATTTGAATAGAATTTTGTTTACTGCGTTCAGTAGGTTCTAACGTGTTTTACTAACGTTAACGTTTAAACTGTATGGAGGGATGATGGTTTGGCTGTCAGTCTTTTCCAGTTGACTCTTTTCACCTTGACGTGTAAATTTATGTTGCACTCTAAATATGTCTCTATAATCAAAACGGTCAATAGAGTGTTGTGGTTGGTATAGAGTTTTCTTCTTCGACTCTCACATGCACCATTAAAAAGTAGGGGTTATTCCATTTTGCGAGCATACCACTTGCCAGCGCCAATGTATTTGCGAAAAAGTAACATGTATCCATAGAGACGAAACATCTACAAAGGAATGGCATAAATTGTCATTTTCCCTTAATTTTTCTTCATCACCTGTTTCCTCGTTTGCTTCATTTTTGCGTTTTGTCAGTCTGTAAATCCAATATCCCTCACTTCTTTCAATGGTATAGAAGCTGGTATGATGTACAGGAACGCTCTTTTTATGGACAGACATTTTTTATTGAAATGGATGGGATATTTCGGTGTAGATGCAAACATCGTTATCAAGCAAGTGATACACAACATCAAGGAAAATATACTATATTTAACTTGATTCACACGTGTCATTTTCCGATTGGCTGAGCACTCTTCTACTACTATTGTACCCTGCTCACACGCGAGTAACATTTTCTATGTACCCCGCTAAGAATGCCGAACTCATTTCGTACTTCGTTGTTGAAATTATATTAATCTCGAATAACATCGAATCACGTATGATCTATGGAAATCACCGACACATTGCGCATTCAAATCGGTGACAGGGAGATAACTCTAAATTTGTTTTTTCCTGTTGTCTGCAAAATCTAGCGATGATTACAAAGAGATTTGTACCCGAGGTGTTCAGGCCAGAGAAAGAAACATTGACTGTATATCGACCCATGTCCCCCTCGTGACCAGTGAACAACGTGAAGGATATTTGAGTTTATACAATGATCCAAGTTGATGTACAATGTGAATACGTCAGTTATCAGTCCGCGGACAACAATACCCCGCCGAAGATTTGAGCAGGTGTAGTATAGTAATAACTTGATTGCTCCGGTACCACCCCAACCTCCTCCCCTTTGTCAAGATGGCGCACAGCTACAGCAGCAACACCCGCTTCCTGGAACCCGGCGGACTTGAACACTCCTCCCGACTTCTTCATGAAGATGAACATGTCAGCATTCTTCTTAAACACGTCCACTTCCAGATAGAACAAGTAAGTTCCGGACACTGGTGCAGTGAAGGTGCCGGCGGTTATGTTGTAGCCAGATCCAGCGTTGATGTCCATACGGTTGAATGTCAGGGGAGCATATTCAGCATTGCTGGTTCGAGCGTCTCCTGATGGCCTCCACACGTGAAATGACACGGTCTTCGATGCTGTACAAAACACAAAGACTATATATGGTAACCTACACATATGAAATTCCTTTGCTTTATTTCCATGTATATGGACTTAGATAACCCAAAACGGTTGTCAGTACCTTCTGAATTGAATGAGGGTAATGAAGGCTTATCTACAAGAAACCACTGCCAAGAGCACAGTCGGTTCTACAATCTCGACCTATATCTTTTTATTCACAAATATTCCAGCTAGCTAAATGATCGAGTCTGGGCCAGATAAACCCGTGATCAACAGCATGAGTATCCATCTACGTATCTGGGTTGCGATGACATGAATCTGCGAGCCTGAGCTGCCAGGCCGCCTGCTCTGTGACATATTTTGGAGATGTTGGTAAACTAACACACTGCCGCCACATAGCTGGAATATAGTGGCGCGTAAAACTAAACTGACAACCTCAACCTCTCTCTCTCTCTCTCTGTGTGTGTGTGTGTGTCTGTCTCTGTTTCTTTCTCTCTCTCCGTGTCTCTGTGTGTATCTCTGTCTCTCTCCATGTCTCTCTATCACTGTCCCTCTGTGTTTCTCTATCCCCTCTCCCTCCTTCTTTGGGTGCATCTCTCTCTCCTGGTCTCTCTGTATCTGTCTCTTTGTGCTGCCCCCCTCTCTGAACTAAGTATTAACCTCTCTCTCTCTCTACCTCTCTCTCTCTCTTTCTAACTCTCTCCCTCTCTCTCTACCTCTCTGTCAACTAAGTATTAACCTACCAAGCTTGAGGGATGCTACCTGTTTTTTCAGTGACGTTATGTCCGCAGCTGCATGGGTATTGCTGGCTTGAAGAGCAGTCACAGTCTGCTGAAGCTGAGTGACGAGATTTGAAAGACTGGCGAGATCAGCGGCAGCATTCGGTTTCGTCGTGGGCATGATAAGTCCCCACACAGACCTACTCTGCAAAAGGCAAAGAAACAGAACTGCCACATTCATTGGGCGTGGTGGTGAACAGGGTTTCACATACATCCGTGTTCAACCGTTTTATCTACATAACCTACATCACGAGATGTCACGAGTTTTGAATCTGATTACCAGACATGACGCTCCTACTGTAGTAATGTTATACATCTGTTGTCTCTCATAATGTAAAGAGAGCTGATTTGCACTCTGGAAGCAAACAGCTAATAATTATGCGATGATGCGTGGTCCCGTGTACAGACTCGGTTGAAATTAATGAACGGTGCGGAGACGTTTTAGATGGGTATCCATGTTTGGCAGCTTGACTCGTGAGAGTTTCCAGGACGAAACTGACGAAGCACGTCATTCATGTGGTATCACCCTAGACAACAGAGTTTGTATAAACTTGTCTCTATACACGCAGCAGAAGATGGGTACCCGGTGGGATAAGTCATATAGCTGCATTCTATCTCCTCTCGTGTCCATTTCTCGGTATTCAGTCCACGAAATCAACCGGACAGGAGTTTTTATCACCATCTTGGACGGTCCGCTATGTCCGCAGTTGTATGTTTCTTAGGCGACAGGTATGGGTTTTTCACCTGAGAAGATCGCGCAGTGAATTGTTGAACGAGGCGACTAACGAATCCACGGAGTACTCAACATGCCAATATTTACAAACATACTTTTCAAGACAGGTCTGAAGAGAACGAAATCAATGTCGCCATCCTTTTGACCGCCTCATTGCGCATGTGCATGCGAGAAGGAGGCTATGAAACGCATGTTCACCCTAGTCTGTCGTACAGACCCTGAAGTATATATATCCAAGAAAGCCCACGCAAGTCAAGCGTAAGTCAAACGTGGCAAGTCTAGACTTCCTTAGCTTCTGAAAATGAAGAGAGTCTCAGGGCTCCATTTCATTATATTATTTTTTTCACTATGAACGTTTTTTCAGTAAAATATGTTCATTTCAGAGACTAGTTGTTAGTCTAATGTTCACCGTGATCCACCTCTGTCGTGAATAAATATTTTACGGGCGTTTTAAACAATTTGCAAAGGCAAGTAAAGACCATATTAACACAATTGTACCTCTGTTGTTGTTTTTCTATGTGTATCTGTCATTATTACCGACTTCCTTGCAGTTTAGGTAGTATAACTACCGAAGTGCATCATCAATATTCTGTGGCGTCAGTCTGTAAATTATATAATCGAGCCTGGACCAAACAATCTAATGATTAACATGTCACGAACATCGATATAAGCAATTGGGATACGATCAGTGTGTCAGTGAGCCTAACCACCCGATCCCGTTAGTAGTACCTTACGACAGGCATGGGTTGCTTGACTTGGTTGACACATGTTCATGTTGTTGATCACTGGATTGTCTGGTCCCGACTCGATTATTTACAGACCTTAGCCATGTAGCTGGGATATTGCTAAGTGCGGCGTAAAACTAAATTCACTCACTCGCCGTTAATTAGGTGATGATTGCACTGGCATGCTTTCAGTCACCTGTCCGCCAGGTGCAGACTGTTATGTACATGGGGGTCTAGCGGGGTGCGATGTTACATGTTTGAAATATTACGTTATTTACGTGAATGATTGAGTTTAGTTTTATGCCGCTGGGACATTGCTATGTGCTGCGTAAAACTAAATTCAGTCACCGGTCCGTTATAAACGTTACCGGAAATATGACGTTATTTACGTGAATGATTGAGTTTAGTTTTATGCCGCTCTTAGCAATATTCCAGCAATACCACAAGAATTGTGCGCTTTAACCACTAGCTAGTGGTTAGTCTACCTCACCGCCCCTTGTTTACGTGAAGTAATTTCACAAATCCCCAACAACCACTAACGTCGATAACAAATTCAAATGTCACAAGAGCAAGGCAAAACCAAACAATCTAATCATGGAGTTGCACTGTGTCGCATTGTACTTTATCTATGACACTTTTATTCGAGAGGGACAATTTCTCTTAATTCGTCACAGCGGGACCAGCCATGATAACTAAGTACCTCTTTATAATGCTAAGAGAAAATGCTTGTATTTTCCCTATCTTCACCCGTAATGAATTGTTCTAATGTTTAAGTGAAACATGCACTGCTAGACATTTATTCAAGCGGACAAGACTGCGGAAGTATTAAATTCATAGATTTGCTGTATAATGAAGTGAATCCAAAGTCCAAAATCCAAAGCTCGTCTCGCGTTTCTTCGGAATGCGTTGAACATACACGTAACAGTTGCGAGGTTTAAAGAATAACCTTCGCAGGAGTAAAACATTTTTGAAACGACTCCTAACAAAGCTGCCCGTCTTCGATATCCACAGAAGAATAATATCCGCCATTTTTTGTTCGGATGCAAAAATACTTTTCCAAGAAGAAACAATTTCCAGAAAGAGCCCGGCCAACCCATTCAGGATCCGACTGTTGCAGAGATCCAATTGGGTTTTTTTCACCTTTTTAAAAGGTCACTACGTGAACTAAGACATGTTTGGGTTCAACGCCTGGGAATAGTAAAGGATTAATGTGTGCAATATTTTGAAACAATCCTCGCATGATGACAGGTCGGTTTCAAGGTCGAAGTGAATTTTGAAGTGCCAGCTGAAGTGACAGTTTAAGATTCAATGGCGAGTCCTTTCTCGACGAGAAGGAAAATACACCTACTTGAGAAAATCACGTTTGAAAGATGGGTAGGTATTGTATAACACGTGCATAGTACTGACTGTGTGATATGAACATTTGGTGTAGGTTTTAGATAACTCAGAACTTTGAGGTAGCTACCTTTGAAAAATGGGTAGGTATTGTATAACACGAGCGTAATACTAAATGTGTGATATATTATACACACTCCGTGTACGGATTAAGACCGACACGTTTAAAACAAGTATTGTCATATTGTTATATTCCATATACAGTGTAAACATACGGTTTAGCCGTTAGATGACTCAGAAATAAACCATTTAGCGCTGCGCTCACACGAAAAATGGGCAGACAGGTGATCGTCATACATGTGACATTTCGGATATCATGTGATTTCATATACAAACGTTACATTGAGGAGACGGATGCAGTCAGTCCGTTCCAGTCCGCTTGATGAAAACCTCATACAGGTTAGATGTTTTGTATTTCGTTTCATAAAGTATCACACCAACACAAACTGGGCCTCGCCCTTAAAAGGACACCATTTCTATGGCATCGAGTGTTTAGTTACTAAATCACACTCACCTCGAAACAATGTATGAAGGGGTCATTTTTTATAATTGGTGTTTTGATGTCTCAGTGTCATTAACATATATTTCTGCGAACTGAACAGTGTGTAATCGGCTTAATAATGCGGCTTGGTATTTACTGCATTACAAAATAATATGTAAATGTAAGTCATATGGTGAAATCTCAGACTGACCCCTCACTGGCTGGACTATTATGTTCCAGGAATACTATACGTTCTCCATGAAGTTGACAATGTAATTCTTGCTTATATTGAAGGTGCTTTGCTATGACAGTTAAGGTCACTTATCAGACCTTGATTATTCAATCAGTCAGACGTCTCTTGGTACTGAGCCGGCAATGAACCGATACTGAGTTGCTTCCGTGTTCTGACTGTTTATGATTCACGCTGTCTGCAGCACGCGAGGAGTATGCGTACATGCATTAGCCAAGACGGGGAACTTCTATTCCGAGTTGACGTCTTTCTTCGCAGATGCCAGCTGTGTGCCGTACACGTAACGGGACACTGATCGAGAGCAATTAATTCGCCAGGACTGGTGGTTGCTTTTGCTGGTGATTTTTCCACCGAGACCACCCGGATGATGTCCCAGAATTCTTGACTGGGTTGAGATCTGTGCTGCGCCATCCGCATGCGCAATTACCTGTATAGTATTGATCAACAAAGATGGAATCTTTTTTGTTCATTAATATTTTCATCTTCATTATAATGATAAATATGTCTATAACTTGATACAGTCACTATATGTTTGAAATGCTGCTGGTGTGACGTAAATCCTTAACACACTCACTTATTAATGAAAACATTGATAACGTCTTCCGTAATAGACTGAAAAACGATGTAAACCTACGTCCTTATATATTTTTCTTGTAATCATAAATGACTTTTTATCCAAATGATTTTGGAACTTGCTAGAACACGATCTGTTTTAGTGAATATAACATGACTGTCATAGCGTGGGGGTTATAGATTACCAGCATGAATCATATTTCACACACACGCTCTAAGTGCAGCCAGGTGTATGCTGTCATTGTCATCGAACTTCACTCCAATTAGTGGCACGGCCCATAATGCTCCGGGAAAGAACGGATCTTCACCCCATGCTTGTTATAACAAGCGTATAACGGGACTGGGATGTCATGTTCGTTGCCCTTGTTGACACATGGCATCGTGGTTGGAACAGACTTTAACAACAAATTACCCCCCCCCCCCAAAGTAATGTGCACTTGTGTGTTTAACGGCGTAAAACTAAACTCACTCCTTCAAAATACAAGGCTTCGAGTTAACAAACAGTTGTATTTGTTTCTTGTTTAACGTCGCTCTATCTCAATAATCAGACCATATGAATAATCGTAAATAATGGAGTCTGAACCAAACAATCCAGTGATCAACAGCATGAGGATTGTTCTACGCAACTGGGATAGGGTAATATGTGTCAAACAAATCAGCGAGCCTGATCACCAGATCGCCTCTTATAACATTGTCATTCCGCTGTCACAGGTACGATAGCAACATGTGCGTGCAAACCCTCACCCCCTCCATCCCCATCCCTTCCCTAACCCCACGGCCAACTTTGACCCTAACCTATTAACCCATCCTCATATGTCCTGACATGTTCACTATCAGTCATGTCACTTGTGTTAATTAATTATGTAAACTGAAACTAACATCCACGTTCACGTGGAATAACGAGCTAGGGAATTACGCAAGAGCTGTTATGAAATCCGCGTGATGAGATTTTCCGGATTGTGTGTTGAATTAAGGAGAACAAGTTATCAGTGATATAGCCTCAGGCGTATCAACTGCACTTTCAATTGTACACAGTGAGAGCAGAGACCATTATTATACCGATGTATGGGCGGTAACGTCACGGTGGGTCCCCTAGAAATGGGCTTCACACATCGTGATGAGGAATCGAACACGGGTCTTCGGTGTGACGAGCCGACGCTTTAACCACTTGACTACCCTATACTGTCGCACTGATGCGAGTGAACACTTTTGGCTGCTTTCATAACATGGCTGAAAGAGTCGCACTGATAGAAACTATTGTTGGTAGTTTGTTTGATACCACACTCAGCAATATTACATCTCAAAGACCGCGATCTGTAAAACAATCGAGTATATGCCATACAATCCAGTGATCAACAGCATGAGCATCGATCTACGTAACTGAGATACGATGACATGTGTCAACCAAGTCGGCGTGCCTGAGAACCCCATCCCGTTAGTCGCCTTTTACGACAAGCGTGGGTTGCTGAAAACCAGTTCTAACCTGGACCTTCACTGTCAGAAACGACAAGGAGTTATTCTCTGAAAACTACCCCATACCCGTAATCCGTGTGAACACGTACGTAAGAAAAGTACATATCATTGATTCAGTTAGATTAATTAAAATGTAGGCTAACATGCTATAGTACATGACCCTGCGTTCATTGCGCGTGGCATATTTTCACATATTTCCTGACGTCTGCTTCACAAGGACCACCAGACTTCACATAAATAACGACATGCTGTCAGTAAGGCACATTTTGTATTCAGATTCAGAAATATCAGACTGTTACGTTTCGAGCAGAGAACATGTATATTTGCTTTGACCCACACATCTAGAATGAATACGATTCCCTAAAACTGTCATTCCAGAGAAATCACGTTTACGGCAATAGAGATATGTTCGCCGCAAGGCGACGTACGCGAGAGTCAGCCCCCTGGCAGGTGACCTTTGGCAACCTTTTTCGGGAAAACCCATTCCCCGAGAAAACTTATAAATAGATTTTGGCAAGCCGCAGTGTTCCACCATGGCGGCGATATGGATAGTTGTCGCCTCCCCTTTCCGCTAAATACTCGTAGACATTGTACTAAAACCGGATGTACGAACTCGGAATTGCTATGATGACAGGATATTTCTTGAACTTTTATGCTACAAAGAAAATGTATTTGAACCCCCTAAAATTTAATAATCATATATATATTATTATATATATATTATATATATGTATGCATGTATGTGTGTGTGTGTGTGTGTGTGTGTGTGTGTGTGTGTGTGTGTGCTAAAACGTGTTGAGGGAATTAAATACTCTAAGGAAATGCAACTTTTTGTGTGTTTAATGGACTCTTTATGAAAAATCTTGTCTTTCGCATGCACTAGGCTGTTGTGTCTGAGCCTTAGAGTCAAGTATGGTGTTTCAGCACCCTTCCTTTTCGCTTTTTTAACAATGTTTCATCTCTCAAACTCAAGGAGTATTGAATCAGTTGCTTCACTGTATGTTCTGACATGTAGTATAAAGTGCCCATTACTCACACAAAAAGTTGAATTCACCATACCGGACAAAAAACGATAGTCGTCGATGCTCATGCTGTTGATCACTGGATTGTCTGGTCGAGACTCGATTATTTTCAGACCGCCGCCATATAGCTGGAATATTGCTGAGTGCGGCGTAAAACTAAAGTCACTCGCTTATTCACTCTTAGTGTATAAATTACCCCATGACATTTAAGTTTATATCTGACTATCAAATTTAAGGGTGTTCCCATGATTTTTTGTTTACAGTGTATATCAACATAGCTTCCTTCATGAACACTTCACATTTATTGCCATGTTTGTTTATAGCCGCACCCAGCTGTATGGCGGTGGTCTGTAAATAATCCAGTCTGGACCAGACAGTCCAGTGATTGACATCATGTTTGTTTACTTGCTTGTTCAACCTCGCGCTCAGCGCTATTCCAGTTATACGGCGACGGTCTGCTGATAATCGAGCCTAGACCAGAACTTAAAGTGATATACAACTTGAGAAAGAGACTTAAAATATAAACTGAAATCGGCAATGTTTCAGCCATATCGTAACGAGACTCCTGTATGCCTAAATATTTACCTTTTTATAAAAATATAAAATCACTTTGTCTGAGAACAGCTAAATAACTACATTATCGCATATATTTGTAAAAACTCGCTGAAGAAAAACAAAATAACCTACAAAATAGCGATACGAGATAAAACAGATCGCTAACGAGAGAGACTAACTGAATCGGGTGGTCAGGCACACTGACTTGGTTGACACGTCATCGTATCCCAGTTTGGACAGTGGGGTAGCCTTGTGGTTAAAGCGTTCGCTCGTCACGCTGAAGGCCCGGGTTCGATACCCCACATGAGTACAATGTGTGAAGCCCATTTCTGGTGCCCCCGCCAAACGCGGCGTAACTCAACCCACTCCCTGACTCGTATCCGAGTTAGATCGATGATTTTGCTGTTGATCACTGGATTGTCAGACTCGATTATTTACAGACCGTCGATTTACACCTGGAAAAGTGGGAGAATAACCTGGAAAAGTCGAAACGTTCCTTTACAGACCGCCACCATGAAACTGGAATATCGCAGAGTGCGCGTTTAACACCAAACAAACACAACCAATTCCTCCATTAGCATCACTGACGAACGCGGACGCTGTGCCACAATAACTTGTCTGGCATTTTCTCGATTACGAGAACTCGACCCAAAATCTGCAACCGATGCTGCACCAGTCTCAGATGGAGGTTGGGGCCGAGGCTAGTGAGGAGTACCCGGTGTTGTCCAGCGAAGACACAGACCGTCCATCGTCACCATTATCTAAGGTAAAGGCTATTTTGAGTCATCCTTGTCGTCCTCGCTGCCCTGTCTCGATATGCGTTTGTCAGGTAATGTATTCTGCAACAGACGTTGTGTCATTACCTCCTGGCGATGTCCTGCATTACGTACTCTCAGGGAGGAGCGAGGTGCGAGTTTGGATTCTGTGGTTGTCGCTGAATAGTTGGTCGGGTAGGACTTAAGGAACAATAGCTATAGGGATCAGTTGGTTTTCATCGGTGAGCAAACCTGCCAAGGTTCAAGTTTTTGCCGTGTGTTGTTGGATACAGTAGGTGATTAAGTGCATATTGTGTTATTGGGTAGAATGGGTGCATCAGCGTAATTTTTATTGTTTGGTTGAGTGGTAGCATCAGTGTTCATTTCGTTTTCGTCAGATAGGGTGCTTGGATCTTTAAGAATTTTGTTGTGTCGTGGGGTACTTGGATCTGTGAGAATTTAGTTGTAGGATCGGGTGGTTGGATCTGTGAGGATTTTGTTATGGGGTGGTTTGATCTGTGAGAATTTTGTTGTGGGGTGGTTGAATATGTGAGGATTTTGTTGTGGGGTGGTTGAATCTGTGAGGATTTTAGTATGGGTTGGTTTGATCTGTGAGAATAAATTGTATTGTTGTAGGGTGGTTGGATCAGTGAGAATCTTGTTGTGGGGTGGTTGGACTAGTGTGAATTTTGTTGTAGGATCGGGTGGTTGGATCTGTGAGAATTTTGTTGTGGGGTGGTTGGATCTGTGAGGACTTTGTTGTGGTGTGGTTGGATCAGTGAGAATTTTGTTGTGAGAGAGGGTGGTTGGATCTTTGATGATGTTGTTGTGGAGTGGGATGGTTGGACCAGTGGAAATTTTGTTGTGAGAGAGGGTGGTTGGATCAGTGAGACTTTTGTTGTGGAGAAGGGTGGTTGGATCAGTGAGAATTTTGTTGTGGGGTGGTTAGATCAGTGGGAATGTTGTTGTGAGAGGCGGTGGTTGGATCTGTTAGGATTTTGTTGTGGGAAAGGATGGTTGGATTAGTGAGAAATTTGTTGTAGGATCGGGTGATTAGATCTGTGAGTATTTTGTTCTGGGATGGGGTGGTTGGGTCAGTGAGAATTTTGTTGTGAGAGGGGGTAGTTGGGTCTGTGAGAATTATGGGGAAAGGATGGTTGGATTAGTGAGAAATTTGTTGTAGGATCTCGTGGTTGGATCTGTGAGAATGTAGTTGTAGGATGGTTGGATCAATGTGAATTCTGTTGTAGGACAGAGTGGCTGGATCTGTGAGAATTCTGTTGTGGAGTAATGTGGTTGGATCAGTGAGAATTCTGTTGTAGGATTTTGTGGTTGGATCAGTGAGAATTCTGTTGTGGAGTGGGGTGGTTGGACCAGTGATACATTTGTTGTAGGATCTGGTTGTTAGATCAATGAAAGTTTTGTTGTGGGGTGGGGTGGTTGGATCCATGTACATTTTGTTGTAGGGGTTTTGTTGGGTAGGGATGGTGGATGTTATCATTGTAGAGGAAGTGAGGATTAGCTGAGGCAGAATTGCGCGGGATTTGTTTCACGAGGATGCACTTGCCGGACAGTTAGAAGCCTTAGTGATGATCATAAAAACATACTTGACTGTAGGTAGGTAGGTAGGTAGGTAGGTGGGTGGGTGGGTAGGTAAGGTAGGTAGGTAGGTAGGCAGGCAGGCAGGCAGGCAGGCAGGCAGGCAGGCAGGCAGGCAGGCAGGCAGGCAGGCAGGCAGGCAGGCAGGTAGGTAGGTAGGTAGGTAGGTAGGTAGGTAAGGTAGGTAGGTAGGTAGGTAGGTAGGTAGGTAAGGTAGGTAGGTAGGTAGGTAAGGTAGGTAGGTAGGTAAGGTAGGTAGGTAGGTATAATGAAAAGAGCATTTATTACAGGCAAGATAACCTAAAGGCTAAAGACCAATCGTGGTCAGACCAATCTTGATCATTGTACTCCACGAGCTAAATACGGTTAAAATTTCTGATTATTGTCAACATATCTCATATCTATATTTGGAATATTTAATTTCCCCGGGTCACAAGATATATTTTCTAACTATCAGCTTTATATTTAATTACATAAATATTATAAATATTATAAATCTTATGTGCCAAGTAGTTTCAATCCCGTGAAGATCCGGTTTAGAATTGCTCTTCAGCAACCAATGTTTTTCTCGAGAGGCGACTCACGGTATCGGGTGGTTAGGTTCACTGACGTGGTTGAGCCTTGCGAAATTTACACGATGTGAAATTCAGAATTTTTCAAAACAAGACCCATTTCTCCAACCTGTACACTCGAGCCATTACGTAACTATTTCTGCTGTTGAACGCTGGATTGTCTGGTTCAGAATATATACTCTTCAAAACACATTGGGGAACCTGAACTTTGAAGTCAGGTAGAAGGAAAACCCGTTGAAGAACGTTACAATGACGTTCATCTTGTGTATGCAGCATCATTTCACGTTATCACCACACGCAAACACAATGCATGGAAAGCACGTGCAAAACCTGAGAGCCTCCTACACGTGCATGGGGTGTTACTATGAATCTTGACGTTTTTCAGGCAGGTCGATAACTCACTGTAGACCATAGAGCACTTGCATCTGTGCATGGTCAGGGTTTTCAGGGTGAGATCACTCACTACTGACTGTAAAAATTGTAAGCCTGAAATTTTCATGGCATACTCCAGTCACCTAACAAGGGGGATAACTGGACGAACAGCTTTGCTTTGAATGAAATCCATGTGGTGATGCATTCTCAAAACATCCATTATTATTGTATCGACATTGATTCAATCCCATATATCCCCCAATTTCTACAGTCGTGCATTGAAAGTACAGTCTCCCTAGATTTTTTAAGAGTATAGTATTTACAAACCGCTGCCAAATGACTGTAATATAGCTGAGAGCAAATTAAACTCACTCACTCACTCACTCACTCACTCACTCACTGACCATCTGTTTCAACAGACTGAAGTACGATGAATTATTCAAACATTTTCAGGAAAAGGAGAATCGTTAAAATCCTATTGTCTGGACTCGAGTGACATTTTATACACACTCACAGTTGTCTGGCACAGTCTAATGGAGTCAGTTATACCTATTACATTCGTCTTGCACGGCTGTGACATGGCTGGGCTGAAAGCGCCGTAAACGATGTCTGAAGAAATTATTTCAGATTTCCCTCAGTCTGTGTCAGCCTGATGTAGAAGGAAAGTCCAACAGTGAGTGACTATGTTTTTATGCCGCTCTTAGCGATTTTACAGCAATATCTCGGCGGGGGACACCGCACATTGCACCTATGTGAGGATTCGAACCAGGTCGAAGTGATGAGCGAACGCTTTAACCACTAAGCTTCCCAGCGCCCAAAAGTAAAAAAGGATGAAGATAATGAACTTTTGAAAGATTCATCATTATTACTGGGAGGTTTAATACCAGAAACAGTGGTTTCCTCATAGAGACTATAGCACTCCATCTGACTCATAATCACGGATAGGCATGACTGTTAATGAACAAAGATAGCTGTGTGTGTGCTGGTGTTTGTAACCATGCATTACCGATATCCCCAGAGTATAAGTTCCGATAAATCTCCGCTCTACCCTTTATGCATCCACGGCTCGGCCCGACAATTTTGTTACCTGCCTTCGCTGGCTTTTTATCCAATCAGGTGTCTACGCTTGGAAGTTGAGTGTGCCAATCACAAACCTCTTTCGTTTCTTGAATTATCTAACCGATTAAACGTTTCAAAACAAATCATGCAGAGGAACCCTCAAAGAGGCAGAAAGAGTTTTTAAGTTTCGGACCTGACAAAAATTTGTCTGTATGATTTCCCCAGAATGTTGTGTTTGGTCGTTTGAATCAAACATTGTGTTGCTGTGCTTCAGTACCTTGTTTTTCGCTGTTTTAATTTTAGGATGTTTCCATCCTTTTTGTCTGTAGTATATCAACAGTTATTTGGTAGGACCAGTTTCCCGATACCTGGTACGCTCTGTACTGTGAAACATGTATCAATCCCGTGGTCAGCGTGCCCCGAAGCTTGATTCTTGCTAGAGAGCGTGCATGGGCGTGTATAACAGTAAATTATGCTGCGGTGGGAACAACGTTAAATCTGCTAAAGCAGGTGATATTCCGTTCATAGTAGTCGCTTGTTGCGAGTTTTATGTCACTAGTGAGATCAATCATGGGCCGTCAAAAGAATATGGAGTTACGTATATTTTGAGAAACCGATATGTTACCACAGTGCCGATATGTTACCAGGTGTGTTGATTTGTTACCACAGTGCCGATATGTTACTAGGTGTGTTGATATATTACCACAGTGCTGAGAGTCGATATGTTACTAGGTGTGTGGATTTGTTACCACAGTGCAGAGAGAGTCGATATGTTACCAACTGTGTTGATTTGTTATCACAATGCCGAGGGAACCGATATGTTAAAGGGTGTGTTAATATGTTACTTCAGTGCCGATAGAGTCGATATGTTACTAGGTGTGTTGATATGTTACCACAGTGCTGAGAGGCGATATGTTACCAGAGGTACTTATATGTTATGACAGCGCCGAAAGATATGTTACCAAATGTGTTGATATGTTACCACAGCGCCGACAGATATGTTACCAGGTGTGTTGATATGTTACCAGGTGTGTAGATGTGTTACCACGGTGCCGACATATTACAACAGCGCCGATGTGTTACCACGGGTCTTAATATGTTGCCATAGTTCCGAGAGAGAGCTGATATGTTGCCATATTCCTTCAAAGTAATCGTTTTCTGTTGTAGACAGCAATGGGGTGCCTCCACATAATGTACTTTCTGTTTCCTTTCAATTTGTCGAACCCCTCGTGTATTTGGTACCAACTAAATGTCGTCGTTTGTCCACTTTCGGAACATAATATCGGTGTACGTTTGTACATCGACATAGTGTCCAGAGTCCCGTCTGACATCATGTCAATAGTTGTGTATCCGGGCGATGATTTGGTCCACCACTTCCGGTTTGTCATTACTGGGAAAACCTTACATAAGAATACGCTGTAATACCTTACTTAACATGAATAAGCATGTTTTTCGTAACAGGGATTGTCAGTTACATCAGGTCCTTTCGAATTTCACTTTTTAATTGATGCTCTATTTCACACATGCACAATTATTACCTTCCTTGAAATGAACCCGGAATCGGAAACCCAGTCCTAGGTATTCTGACTCGGAACATAGATTGAATGACGGGATTCAGAATCATGTATCACTTCCCACAGTTCAAAAGAACATAAACGGGAACAGAATTAACCAGGAAGTTTTGTTTGTACAATTAGTATAACCCGTTTGCAAGTATTATAGGTCAGCCGGACTTCTCCGTGCATCGAGCAAAATGATGGAATATCCACAGCCATTAATGTGCGACACAAGGAGGTTACCCGACACAACCGGCCTCCATTACAAAACCTCAAACTGCTGTTAGTGATTCAATAGCCACATTCGCAGTGAGTGAGTGAGTTTAGTTTTACGCCGCACTCAGCAATATTCCAGCTATGTGGCGGCGGTCTGTAAATAATCGAGTCTGGACCAGACAATCCAGTGACCAACAACATGAGCATCGATCGGCACAGCTGGGAACCGATGACATGTGTCAACCAAGTCAGCGAGCCTGACCACCCGATCCCGTCAGTCGCCTCTTACGATAGTTGCCTTTCATGGCAAGCATGGGTTGCTGAAGGCCTATTCTACCCCGGACCTTCAGGGGACATAATCGTAGTGATTTGATCCGAAATTTCCCCCCTGCATGGGGGTTGACGAAGTGTATATGATAAACTACTTCATACTACGTTTTTCAGGTTTGACTAAACTTGACTACAATCGGTGAAAGGATGGTGTTTGTCTAGATATCAAAAGTTCCCCATGCCCGTTTCTATATTGATTTATCAGGGGCGTAGCTTCCATTATGAAGAAAGCCCGGGCTTACACATGATTGTTGCTAAAACGTTGGGTAAGCCCTCAATACTATTTAAATACAAAGCTTTGCAAAATATCGGGCTTACAGTAAAACAGTGTCCAGGTACTTTCCTTGTTGTCATGTTTAGAATGTTGCTTACTCTACCTTATCGAAGGGATTTTATAATTCAAATGTTTTGTGGCCCGTGAAGGTAGAATCGACCTTCAGCAACCCATGCTGCAAAAAGACGATTATGGTTGTCGTAAGAGGCGACTAACGGGATCGAGTGGTAGAACTCGCTGACACATATCACACGGTTCCCAGTTGCTCAGATCGGTGCTCATGCTGTTGATCACTGGATTGCCTGGTCTTGGCTCGATTATTTACAGACCGCCGCCATATGGCTAGAATATTGCTGAGTGCGGCGTAAAACTAAAACTCACTCCTCGGTTTGCAAGTATCCTGCCCAGAGCGTCGTGGGGTCGGTGTTGTCAGTACACAATTACGAAACGTGTAATATTTAAAACTGTTCAAAACGAGACTTTTTTCTTCAACTTGTCCACACGAGGTATTCTTCACACGTACGAGTAACTAAATTCTTTAAAAAAATAAGGAAAAGTATTAAATGTATTTAGGTGTAAATAACTCGATTAAGCTTTAACATGGATGGAGGAAATTCGCCTAAACCCAAACACCTGTCATGCAGTGTCCGTTGCTATAGCAAAACGGTGATAGAGAAAACGGACAAACAGACGGGTGAATCATGCTACGATCGGGTTATGTTGCTGTGATGTTCGCTGAAATGTCTTGCAACGGCAGACTGAGACTGGCCTGATTCCAAACGTCCAATTGCGATAGCTCGATCAGTAGCATTCAGTCTTGACATTTGTTATCTTCATTTACGTTGTAAATTTCGTAAAGAAATGACAGATTTGTTTTGGCCTTTTATAGTCGATGTCATATTTCGGATTCACTGCACGTGCATTACATGGAATTCGCTTTCTGCTTGTATTTTTAATTTGTCATTTCATTTTTTATGACAAGCGCGTACAAACAACATTTTGGGATGTGTTTGCAGCAATATACTAGAACACAACAATCACGACATAATCATGGATTCAAACATGGGAATTATCTTAATGTCGCCTGCTGTCAAAATGATATTATATTGACATGAAATGCAGAAAACACGTGTGCGTTTCATTTTCTTTCTTTTATATGACTATAGCTTAGGTTGCCTGATCCAGACTCGATTATTTACAGATCGCCGACATATATCTGGAATAATTTTGAGTGGGGCGTTAAACAACAACAAAAAATGGAGGGTATCTCCAAGCACCAGCAAAGCCATATTTCGCAGTATGCAGAACTGCTCCGAGATAACCTATCTACATTCGGTATGTCGTGAATGTATGCGGAATGCATGTGAGGAAAACTGCAGTGTTATTAAACGGTTACGTCATGATCGGAGGAATTCTTGGAATTAAGTTCATCTGATTATTTGTTTTATATGCAGAGTATAGAACGCGCCATTCCAGGCATCGTGTCGTGTTCAGACCGGACAATCTGATTATTATTACCCGGGATAACCCAAGATGCCTGTGAGACTCTAGAAGGTGATTAATGCTCAAGTGGCCTATACTGCCGGGTACCCATTTTCTGCTTGGCGAACAGAGGCTATTTTGAACAAACCGTGTGTATTCCTTCCTAATCGATGGAATCGGTGCTGCAAGTCCATCATGGGGCCTACTTTTATATTCTGTTAGAGCGAAAGACAACAGTGAGCGGGTGGTAACTGATAGCTTCATACACATTGTAATATTATTCTGTTTTACAACTAATATCTTCTATGATTAAAACACAATTTCTTGCACCAGATATGTTATTTAACATACTTTTTCCAAACTGTTTAAGAAATAGGATCATTTGTTTTTTATTCCTCATATTGTACAATACAGGAATGGCGGGAAGGCGTGAGCCCAAACTCACTCACTCAACGATATATTCAGCCAATCGGAATGAAACAGAATAATTGCATGTGCGTAGCGTGAACAGACGAGTGAGTGACTTTCAGCAATATTTCAATGTGCCGCTCAATTTCTTTACAACAATATCTTCCAGGTATCAAGCGTCTCTCGCAACCCATGCTTATAACAGGCGGACAAGGGGATCGAGTAGCCACCATGTGATTGCATCCCCTTTGCGTATATCGATGCTGATGTTGTTGATCACTGGAATGTCTGGCCCAGAATCAATTATTTACGGGCTGCGGTGGTTGGTTAGGGCTTTCGCTCGTCACATCGAAGGTCCGGTTTCGTTTCCCCTCACAATGTGTCAAGCCCATTTCTGGTGTCCCACCTCGCGATATACCTATGATAAAAAACGACGAAAAACTAAACTCATTTAAGTACCTAGATGGCTGGAGTATTGCTGAATGCGGCGTTAAACAGCATATATATTTGAAATATCACCATCATCATGAAGCCATAGTGTCGCTTCCGCACACAACAAGTTTACGCAAGTCACCTTCCCGTCTCTCCACTATTTCCAGCTACTTAAAATTTCCCTGGTAAATCTGCTGACTTCACATTTACTTCACAGGTTTCTCCTTATAGTGGGGTTGATTGCAGTTTGTTATGAAATATGATTAAGGAAATCATTGGTATGGGTGTTTACTGGAAAACCCGTCACGAGGCCAGCCTGATTTTACGTTGCTGTTAGCATCAACATCCGGCGTTTGCAACATCACCGACACTCACGCGTGGGTTGGTTGTGTGGCCTCAGTGCGGTTTTGCATTATCGTGTTGACAGCGTTACCGTTAGCATCAGTGAGTATGTTTGTAGAAGAAATGTTTTGTTATGCATTGCTGTATTAGATTGTTTTATGTATTGGTTTATCTGTATTGAAGTATTACCCGTCTTTGTCTTGCTACTAATAAGTATCTGTAAATTGTGCGATGAATGTGCAGGTATTATGAACTGATGGCTGTTTTGAGCACACACAGTTCGTCTGTCTGTCTGTATGCATGTATGTAGATAGGTAGCTTTGCATGTATGTACATGTATGTATGTATGATGTGTGTGTGTGTATGTATGTATGTATGTATGTATGTATGTATGTATGTATGTATGTATGTATGTATGTATGTATGTGAGTGAGTGAGTGAGTTTTAGTTTTTCGCCGCACTCAGCAATACTCCAGCTATATGGCGTCGGTCTGTAAATAATCGAATCTGGACCAGACAATCCAGTGACCAACAACATGAGCATCGATCGGAGCAATTGGGAACCGATGACATGTGTCAACCAAGTCACCCGATCCCGTTAGTCGCCTCTTACGACAAGCTGAGTCGCCTTTTATGGCAAGCATGGGTTGCTGAAGGCCTATTCTACCCCGGGACCTTCAAGGGTCATGTATGTATGTATGTGTGTGTGTGTGTGTGTGTGTGTGTGTGTATGTATGTAGATGTGTGTGCGCGTGCCGTCAGTTGTTGGTAGACGTATAGCATACGATATACCATATGTTATATAATTGCCACTTGTATTGTCCACCATATTGCCAGCAGCGGTACCCCCAAGCTTGTCAGCAGGTGCTAGGAATGTGGCGTACGCTCTCCGCCTGAGAAAATCACACAATTATTCTATGTGGCTATCTCGTGAAGACTGTCAGTGATGATCTAGGCAAGATGTGGTCCAGCATTGTCACCTTGGAATGGAATAACGACAACGTGATACGTTTTGTCAAAATAGCCGTGTCAAAATTTGATATGCAGTTCCATGTGATACTAAGAAACGTTGTCTTCTTTGAGAGGCACTTTAGAAGTTGGGAAATACAATACTGTTCACACTTTGTGGATGACAACTTCTTTTGTTTCGTGTGTGCGACGTTTCTTTACAGATTTTTGTAGCGTCGTCAACAGGAATATTACACGAGAAGGGGATAAAAACTGAATGCAACAAAGACAAGATAATTAACATAAGTGTTACATTCAGTATATGTACAGTGGAAGCTTTCTAAATTGGCACTCAATGGGGCTGAAGAAATACTCCGGTTTATACAAAGTGCTGGATAATAGAGATAATGGTAAATGTACCAGCCATGGAGGGGGCTGAGATTCTAATGGTCCTTTATCGTATGCTTGTTTTCAGCGGACACAACTCCACAATTACATACATCACAACGATAATTACAATCAGATGGTCAGACTTCTTAGTTGTTATCGTCCCATGAAGGTCCAGGGTAGAATAGGCCTTCAGCAACCCATGTTTGCCATAAAAGGCGACTATGCTTGTCGTAAGAGGCAACTAACGGCATCGGGTGGTCAGGCTCGCTGACTTAGTTGACACATGTCACCGATTCCCAGTTGCGCAGATCGATGTTGATCACTGGATTGTCTGGATACTGTTGAGTCTGGACCAGACAATCCAGTGACAATTCATCTGCGCAACTGGCATGCAGTGACGTTTCGACCAAGTCAGTGAGCCTGACCCCCCGATCCTGTGTTTGTCGCCTCGTATGACAACCGTGGGTTTCTGAAGATCAGTTCTAGCCTGGATCTTCAGGGTTCGCTTGTCATAAGAGTTTCGTGTGAGAATATATCCCAAGCACATCTGCTGGTAATTAGACTCAAATACTGTGGATCAGATGATAAAAATCTGTAACTAAGCTAGTTGTGTCCTCATTATCAAACTTTGATATTTGACTGGATCATTTACAGACCGCTGCCATATGGCTGGAATATTGCTGAGTGCGGCGTAAAACTACATCACTCACTTAGTTGGCAGTGGTACGTTATGTGATTGATTCTGTTCGCAGGACTCTTTGCCGTCCATCTGGAAAAGCGACCCAGAGGAAATGCCCAAACTGAGATCTGCCTCGCTGTCCGATATTCTGGATGCGACGGAGGACATTCAAGATCCATCTAAGCACAGTGGACCAAGTATGATAATACCTTTTGTTGTCTGTTATGGCTTTCCACCGTGGCTGGTTGGTTGATTGGTGAGTGAGTGGGTTGGTTGGTTGGTTGTTGTTTAACACCACAGTCATCAGTATTCAAGTTGTATGGCGGCGGTGTGTAAATAATCGAGTCTAGACCATAAAGTCCTGTGACCAATATCACGTGCATCGCTCTACACAATTGGGATACGATGACGTGTCAACCAAATCAGTGAGAGTCGTTTCTAAGACAACCTGGGGCTGCTGAAGACGAATTCTAACACGGATCCTCACGGGTCCGTCATTTTCGAACCATGCACCGTGTTTTAGTTGTGTTTATTTTACTTTGTTTATGGTGGATTGGGGTACCTCAGAGTAGTAAAAGTGTGTAGTATTTCATGCCTTTTGCCTTACACATAATAAAACTGAAATACAGTTGAAACGACGTCTCTTGTCTGGAGCATTCAGGATTTGGGGTGACTTGAAAAAAAAGGAGCCACAATGTAAATACCGTTAGAATAATCCTACGGAAAAAGATTCATTTGCCGTGGCCTACGTGGAAGTAAATCACTCTCTGAGGGTATGAATGGGTAGAGCATGACAGTCTGGGGAGAAACATGAGGAGATCGATAGGGGTCAGGGTGGCTCGATCTGCACTGTCTGGGTCATTCAGTCCTGTCAGATCTGCGTCTCGCTGGACGGTCAGCTTAATTTCGTTTCATTGGTTGGTAAGGTTATTCTGGCATGACTCTTGATGTAACGTCCTAGTATGGTACTTTATGGCTAAGGGAACTAACATCTGACTTTCGAGAGATTTTGTTAAATAGAATAGTTGACTAGAGTAGAGTTTTACATAAATATGAAAAAAATCCAATCTCGTCAATGACACAAACATCATTGTGACCACTTTAGTTGTTGAGCAGACAGCCATGGGCTTTCTCCTTCTCGAAGAAAACCGGAAGTGGTGTCACTAAACCGGAAGCCCTTATACCTCTTAGATTAAAATAGCTTTTATGTCTGCACTTTCAGTTTCAATGTTGGCCTGCATTATCCATGTTATCCCCCAACGAGGAAGTGCATTTCGTTTTCATTTTAATGCTGTTAGGGTATGTGGCCATTTGAAGTCTCTTTCAGTAGTGTCAAGTTAGTGTCATAGGTTTGACATGTTCTTCTCAAAGCCGAACTGAACCCATTAAACTGATAATGATCCCAATGAGTACAGATCGCTGCTTTGGTTGAAGCCTGTTAACGTACCCCAGTTTCCCTCCTGTTGGTGATCACTGTACTGTTTGGTTGCTTTTTTATTTGTTTGTTACTTTCTAGGTTACACTGTGTACTCATCGGGAGAGATATTGTAGGGAGGATTAGTAGGGATTGAACTATTTTGTACATTGAATCGTCACACATACTACATCTGATATAATCAAAACACGTTTCTTGTAAATTTGGAAAGTGTGTTATTCCCAGGAAATATACATGTCGTTGATTAATAAAACCTGTCATTAATTATGGCACTTGAGGCTATGGAAAACTCCACACGAAAACGTGTAGAAGTTCGACAGGTTTAAGAATTTATTTATTTTAAAGGAAACAGTAAAACGAAACAGATAAATCAAATTCACCACTCATTATTTATTGAATACGGGAAATATTAACCTCGTTATGTTGGTTAGTCAACATGTGGACGGTGGGGTAGCCTAATGGTTAAGACGTTCAGTCGTCACACTGAAGACCCACGTTCGATTCCCCACATGTACACAATGTGTAAGCCCATTTGTGGTGTCCCCAGCCTGGATTTATCTAGAATATTGCTATACGCGGCATAAAACCATACTCACTCACTAACTCACTAATCTCGTGTATGCTGCAGTAACTGTGTGTTATACCATAATATACTGTTCACCTTTCAGAAATATCGCGTGACCACTGGGACAAACGTCGGTTGGGTCAGAAGTGCAATGGCTGCAACAAACAAATTCACCTGGTGTTTCGACAAAAGCATTGTCGAATGTACGTATTCTGTTTGTCTCGAATCATAGCCATGACCCTAAAAAATTCGATTTAGCACGTGTCTTGTCGCTAAATGAAAAAGATTAAATTAATTAAATGTTTGGATAGAAGTGATAGTGGATACCATGTGTCGTCGAAATACCGGTTGTCTCGAACACGATGGAAATATGATCGATGATCTTTTATAGGCTGTGTTTGCATGTGGGTTGCTGAAGGCCGCGCTCAGCAATGTTTCAGCTCAGTGTTGCGGCGGGCGTTAATAAAACGAGTCTGGACCAGACAATCCCATGATCAACATAGGTGAACCGTGTCAGGGAGTCATCCGTCATTCGCCTCTTACGACAAGCATGTATTGCTGAAAACCCGATCTTCATGTTTGTACACAGTACCTGTCTAACCCGGCAACCCATGGACCGAAATAAAATGCCTTTTCGCAAAGGATGGCGAATTAGACAGTGACGATCTTTTTCCAACAAGGGTGCAGTTTTACACTCGTCAATCTCTGCAAGTTCCTTTTTGAGAGGACCGAGGAAAAGTTTCAAAGTCATTGATAAGCTGACTTTTTTAGCAGGTAACTCTGGTCATGACACACTAAATGACTGACATGTCAATAAAACTAATTCCTGTTTATTTACTGTGACACTTTTCTCGCTTGACAACAGTTACAGCAATCCCCCAGTGTCCTTTGTATTCTCATGTCATGGAAAATAAAAGATAATCTTTATTGCTTTTTTTGTCATTGTACCAGGTGTGGTAAGATATTTTGCCCGCACTGCAGTCGTTACCAACGACGTTTGTCCGACGACGCCTCTCCGAATCCTGACGGAGAACTATATCGGGTAAGTGGGGTGGCCTCCTTGTTTTCACAACAATGGCGGTACCTAAGGGAAGCATTAAACGTCTTATTAAAAGAAAAACATATTACCTGTGCGTCTGAGTGAGTGAGTTTAGTTTTACGCAGCTTTTAGCAATATTACAGCAATGTCATGGCGGGGTACAGCAGAAAAGGGCATCACACATTTTTTACCCCTTGTTTAGTTGACTTTAATTTTTTAAAATTATATAGTCAATATATATTTATTTGTAATATGCACCAGAAAGAAATGCATAAATTAACCAAAAGAACAGAAAATGGAAAATTGCTTTTTATTCCCAGGTATGTCTCCCGTGCTATAAGGAAGGGGAAGACTTGGCCCTGGGGTGCATGAAGTCCTGGACACAGGATTTCTTCAACATGAGGTCGGCTGCTCATTCTAGAAAATTCCCTGAGGGAAAGGAACCAGAACTGAAACTTTTGTAAGACCGCTTTTTCGTCACTCACTCACTCAACCCACTCACTCACGTACTCATCATTCGTATCTACGAATTCGGCAAGCCAGATGGCGTCTCGTTTTCTTGTAGGTCACGGAAGGAGGCGAGTAGTTACGAATGACGTACTCCAGTGTATTCTGTCTAGTACACGTCCGAACATACAATGAAGAGCGAAAGCCAACGCCTAATGCGCTGGATCTTGGCTTTTCAGGGATTTGATTAATGGGATGAGTTCCTGGTAGTCATTTCCAGATCATTGTGTCTAAATCCGGCACATGCACAGGTGAAACATTGATGCAAAGCGTAAAACCCTTACCCACTCACCCACTCATCCACATAAAACATCTACATTATGAAACAACGTGGCTTCGCTTGGCTAATACATACAAATACTACAGAAGTCCGCGTACAGGTCTCATAGCAATCTTTGCAAGAGACACTGCAATATTACAAGCCAGTCAGTGGATCAGTGTGCATCCGGGTTTTATATTCTCGACTTCCCGCCAAGTATACCACTCAGATTTCCTGGGATTAGAAAGTTGTTAGCCAGTAATCATTCAAATTATCATCTTTGATAGCGTTTGTATCTGAAAAAAATGACGTGGACTCGTTCCAGATGTGAGATACCAAAAGTCTGTCTGCCAATTTCCGATATGTTTCTCGTGGACATATCCAAGAGCACACAGATGAAGACAAAGCTAAAGAACGCTGTAAAGGTAAGAATTAATAAATGAATAAATGGATGAATGAATGAGTTAGGAGATAAGCATCATGTGTTGGCCAATTTCCGGGTGGTATTGAGTATTTGAAGCACGGGAATACATTTAGAACCGACGGCGTCAGCATTACAATGTAGGTTTGGAGGAGAGTGGCATGGATTTAGACGATGGTGTCATTTGGATGAACCAAGGCATCGATGGCCAGTCTTGAGTATGCCACGAGAGTATACGTGGCACGCGCGTGATTTGACCAGCGTGAACTACAAACAGCCGTAGAGACAGATACATGCATTGCACCTTGGTTCTGTTAGCTTACGCTTACTGGTCACGGATTAAGTCTGACACTCGTTATCATTGTGACCCGTGACTGGTTTAACATTTAGGAACGTGGTCAGTTGGTCTGTAAATTTCCAGTTTTCAATAACACATACCGTTATAAAATATTGGTAAAGTTTTGTCCAATTTCGCCGTGTTAATAAAAACGTCCATCCACAGATTACCTTGTAGAAACTATTGCAATAAGTATCATACCAAGTTTAACAAGAATTCTTTGATTTCTCCTGAAAAAAAAGTTATCCTAAATATCAGATTGTTCGATTTAGTTTGAATAATTCGATTTTACTGGTTACTTTGCACTCTGAAATTTTTCATTGTGGGCCATGTTTGCCATTCGTTGCGTCTTTTTTCAAGTAAAAGACACATGATCATACTCTGTAGCCCTACATCTTACCCAATCGTCCACAGCGACCAATTCACATAGCGGAGTTGCTTCCCTTTGGCGCCCCAGGAACCTACGATTGTGGTTTCACATCTTATTACAACGGGGCGATTTTTCACTGTATGACAGCATCTAGGCCGTGTAAACATGGCGCATTTCTGAATTCTGTCCTTCCCCGCGAGGTGATATAACACTGCTCTGTACGAGGTGAATGTTACTCACCCATTCAATCGTAGATAAAATTAGAAAATGACAATTAAATAACACTAATAACCTGATATTTATTATTTATGTAAATAACGAGAAGTATGATTTATTTCTGGAAGTTAAGAACGGTTTCAACATATCACCCCTTGGTAATCTCTACAGCCTTACACATGTTCCTCTGAGAAACGGGACACGGGGAAATGTGCATTGGAGATATGTAAATATGAACTGTGAATATTCTAGTCAGGCAGAGCCGTTGTTGATGGTGTAACGTGATGATTCCGTAGATGACACATTCTGCATAGTATACACACCTGTTTCCACAGTAATTAGTTACAGCCGCTGATCACGATGACATAAGCTGTAACTAATTTTGTGATATAGATTACCCTGGACTGTGGCACACACACACACACACACACACACACACACACTCTCTCTCTCTCTCTCTCTCTCTCTCTCTCTCTCTCTCTCTCTCTCTCTCTCTCTCTCTCTCTCTCTCTCTCTCTAAACTAGATCAGCAAGGGTCTTTTTCGAAAGCACGTCCTCTCGTTTAGAAGCCCCTGGGCTACTATTTTTTTATTTTTTTTTTTTGTTTTTCGCGTTTTTTTTTTTTGTTTTTTTTTTTTGTTTTGGTTTGTTTTTTTTTTTGGGGGGGGGGGGTTAGAGAGAGAGAGAGGGAGAGAGAGAGAGAGAGAGAGAGTGTGTGTGTGTGTGTGTGTGCGTGTGTTCGTGCGTGTGTGTGCCACAGTCCAGGCCGTATCTGTCGCTGATTAATACGTAGTTAGGCCAAATTTATTTTAACAGATATTTCACACTTACTCATCAACTATTACACATAAATAGTAGATATAAATGTGAAAAAAGACTTTTTTCTATTTCCGACAGTACCTCAGTACTAATTTGAATAGACTCTAATCTTGAAGTTTTGAATGTCGGTTCATAATTTCATTTCAAGATTGCCAAGAGAAAGACGTTCTGCAGCCATTGTGAGAAGGACCTGTTCGTACCCAGTGACCGGAAGCAGTGCGTGGTGTGTGACGAGATCTTCTGCAAGACGTGTTCCTGTAAGGACCTAGTGGTCTTCTACCCACGGGGTACTGTGCATCAGAGTGACAAGGGACGGGCTAGGCCTGACATGGACGTCATTCAGCCTGGAACCGTAAGACTCCCCTTTCCCATTATATACAAGTGATAGGTTTGATATCTCACCGTCGCCGGAGGTCAAGGTCAACGCATCATTACCTTCCTCTTTGAAACGGCTTTTAGGACGAGTGTATTTGTTTGTTTGTTGTGTAACGCCTCACTCGGCAATATTACAGCTTTATGACGGCAGTTTGTAAGTAATGGAGTCTGGATCAGACAGTCCGGTGATCAACAGAATGAGCATCAGTCTACGCAGTTGGGATACCATGAAAAAGAGCTAGGAGGATATCTTATATCTGAATGAAACTTGTTGTTAATTGATGAAAAGTTGAAGAAGGCAACAAAAAAACATGGTAATCGGAGTTTCTGTCCCGATTGTGCAAATCGAACTAGGCAAATTTGCTCGACACGTTGAACATGCTCTCAAGGCACATACTTGTAATCTGATATCGTCCAATGATGGTCCAGCATTTGCTCCCTTTTACTGATTACCCACATGAATAAAAAAACAAAAGAAACTTGATAAACTGGTCCAGTCCATATACCGAAGAGCAAAAGAAACGCAACTTTTTGTCAACTTTTTTTAAATAGAGACATAAACACGGGTGGTTACTTGCGTTTCTTTTTGCTGTTCAGTATGTTGAGATCTTCGTCTCATAAGTTGTTAAATGTGGATTAAGGTATTGGAGGCCTCAGTTCCTGACACAGGGTCTTGTATCGCTTAGAAACGGCGTTTGAAAGACATAATACATATATAGGTATATAGACCTTACCCTAGTATATATGAAAGTGTAACGAAGAAACCAATCCCTCCTCGATCAAAGTTACATGTCACCGCCTAAAATATTTTTAAAAATATACCCCATCGAGCCCAACGGAACTCGGGCCATCCGATTGGCCATTCCCACTGTATATCTTATTTCCAAACAATCGGATGGCCCGCGACTATTTGTGCGGATCTGCTCAGTTCACTTGAATGTCAAGGTCACTTACGGCCGACAAGTGAGTAGGACTGCCAGCGATTTGGGTGAAAATGGCTGCTTACTGTCAAGAAAATGACATGTAGATGTTGCAATAAGTTTTCCGACCAGCGGAATGCCGCAGCTGATCGAATCCATCCCAGCGCTGGTGCTGTCAACGTGACTGTAATTAATAAACGAATTCAAAAGGTGAGTTTTCGCCGTTTTGGGTGATCCATGATTTTGGCGTGAAATTGCGGAGGTACCTGTTTTCGATGATTCGTGGGGTACAACGTTTGAAATAATGATCAGATTCTGACCATTTATAGGTCATTTTGTAGGGAAATCATCTGGCCGTCGATCCGTTTTACATGATGACATGTAACTTTGATCGAGGAGGGAGTGGTTTCTTCGTTATATCCCTTTCCTTTCATGTAGTACTAGGGTAGGGTCTAAACACCTATATGGCTTTCGAACGCCGTTTCTAAGCGACACAAGTTCCTGGGAGTTTCCGATACATGTAGTTACATTTCAATCAAGCCTCGATCAAAGAGTCGAATTGTTTCAGTAATATCATGGCTTCATCTTCCTCAGGACGTATCAAACATGGCGGAGATATGGCGTAACTACCGCGTGTGTTGTGAGTGCTTGAAGCACGTTGGGCGCGAGCTGCGTGTCTTCCACTTCAACATTGAGCTGCAGAACAAACACCATGAGATGATTGACATCAAGAGGCAGATTGTGGCCATCCTTGAGCGAGTAAGTCATTTGAATTAGTGAGTGAGTCTTGGAGCAGACATCCCAATTGTATGAGTGAGTGAGTGAGTGTAGTTTTACGCCGCTTTTTAGCAGTATTCCAGCAATATCACGGCGGGGGACACCAGAAAATGGGCTTCACACAATGTACCCATGTGGGGAATCGAACCCGGGTCTTCGGCGTGACGGGCGAACGCTTTAACCACTAGGCTACCCCACCGCCACCCCACCCCACCCCACCCCACCCCACCCCCAATTGTATGAGCATCGACTTACTTAATTCGATACATGACATGTGGCCACCAAGTCATCGGGTCTGACCGAGAACCCCTCATGCGACAAGCATGGGTCACTGAAGATCAGTTTTAACCCGGATCTTCACGGGTCAGGTCTCTTGAATATGTGAGGACGTGGGACTGTTTTCTGTGGCTGTAGTAATGCATACATTTATTTCTTTCAAATCCACAGACTAAAATATGTAGTTGAGACTCAGTTTACGTAAACAAGATAAAGGCGCATGGTTGTGTTGAATCTTGTTTATCACCGCACTTGTCTGTGTACCACCTATATGACTGCCATGTGTAAATAATCGAGCCTAGGCCAGAAAATCCAGCGATTGATGGACGTCGATTATCACAATTGGGATAGAGTGCCATGGTTAATGCATGTCATCGTATCCAGATTGTGTAGATCGATGCTCGTAATATCAATCACTAGTTTACAGAAGACTGCTGAGTGCAGCAGCAACAAACAAATATTTGTAAAGCTGGGGAAATGTTTTGAACTTGAGAGTGAGTGGGAGGTTCACATGACAATGAACAAGACTGAGTGTCGTCGTGGTTTCCGTTACGGAGGCGGGTCGTGTTGTTGACACATTTGTTTATTTACGTCCCGGTAGACATGGGACAGCACTTTGTGTTCTGCATTGTCACATCACATACATGCGTATCCATCTTTGTGTTTACAGGAGTCGACAACAAATGGTCACGTGGGGACGCTACGTCAATCATCCTCGATGGACATGCTTGATGATGTGAGTAAATGCTACTGGTGCTGAACTGGCATGCTTGATCTGGTAAAAACAGATTTGCCAGATGACGTGATGAATGTCTATAATGTGAATATGGCCATGCTTGATGGGGTGATCGTGGGAATGCTCGGAAAAATGAATGTAGAAACACATGTCAAAGTGAATATTCACATGCTTGACAATGTGATTGTGCACATGATTAACGAGGTGCATTGACATGCTTGATGATGTGATCGTGGACATGCGTATGGCAGGGTGGATATGCACATGTCTTGCGAATTGAATGTGGACATGGTTTACGAACGGACTATTGACATACTTGACAAGGTGATTGTGGATATGCTTGAAGGGGTGTGTGTATTGACATGCTTGATGGTGTGAATCTCGACATGTTTGACAAAGTGTTTGTGGACATGCTTGACGAAGTAATGCTGGTGTGCTCCACAAGTGTATATTGACATGAGTGGTGCGATGATTCTGGACATGCTTGACGAAGTGGTTGTTGATGTGCTCCACAAGTGTAATTTATACAAGCACTTTTAGTTTGATTCCTCCAACTTCTAAATGCCTTTGAAACAACTCCACAAGTGTATATTGACATGATTGATGAGATGACTCTGGACATTCTTGACGAAGTGCATTTCTGCTGCTGCAGCTTTCCAATCGTGGTGAGGACGTTCCGCGGTTAATGTCTGAGGATGTCATTCTCTCCTTGTGTGACGCAAAGGTATGACCACATTGATGACCAGGGCCTTGATTTTCGAAGTTCTCTCAACAATAAGATAACCGCAAATGTCATACATTAACATTAACTTACGACGATCTTAACGCTAAAAGAGCTTCGAAGGTCTACAGCCTGGAACGAATGCGTGGCATAGCCGTCTTGGACATCACAATTTACTGTGAAGAGTTGCGACCCTTTGACACACCGGGAATCTATGAATGTGTATTCGATTTTCCCTCTTCTCTCTATTGTGTAAAGTTATGAATCTTTTTAGTGATTATTGTAGGCGAAAGTCAGCAAGCGACTAAGAAAATCTCGTGTGTCTGATTCACTTCTTAAACATGATTTCTAATCAAGCCAACTGACTCATAAGTGTGAGTTTAGATTTACGCTGCCTTTTTGCAATATTCCAGCAATATCGCGGCGGTGGACATCAGAAATGGGCTTCACTTATGGTACCCATATGGGGAATCGAACCCGGGCCTTTGGAGTGACGAGCGAACACTTAAATCACTACGCTACCCCACCACCCCTTTCATAAGTGTCCCACAGTGAGCGAGTTTTAGTAAACGCAACCATTTCCGGTGCCACATTTCTCTACTGTGGGAAATCAGATCTTTGTTAGAACTGGTCTTCAGCAACCCATGCTTGTTCTAAGAGACGACAAACGGAATCAGATGGTCAGGCTCGCTGACTTGGTTCACACATTCCTTCGTAGCCCAGCTCGTGTTGTTAATCAGTAGACTGTCCGGTCGTGGTTCGGTAATGTACAGACTGCCGTCACTTTGCTGCGAAATAGCAGAGTGCGGCGTTAAACGACAAACCAACCAACCAAACCATTCAAAGTGATGGATGTCGCCTAAGTCTATATTCTAGACACTAGCTTGACCATAGTAATCTATTGTGTAGCTAATTTCAGTCATTGGGGCGGTGGGGTAGCCTATAGTGATTAAAGCGTTCGCTCGTCACGCCAAAGGTCCGGGTTCTATTTCCCACATGAGTGCAATGTGTGAAGCCAGTTTCTTGTGTCCCCTGAAGCGATATTGCTGGAATGTTGCCAAGTGAGGCGTAAAACTAAACTCACTCACTTTCAGTCGTAGAAACGCGTTTGAAATGTTTCATAACCTATTTGCTTCAACATGTTATCAGTCTGTTTGCCACTGCAAGATTTGTAAACAACATTTTAAAAATATTTTCAGTTGGTGGAGGAGCGAGTTATCCAAAAGCTTTTTGACAGATATTATAAAAGATACGAAGAAGTGCGTTGTCTGAAGCCAGTCACCAGTACACAAGCCAGCATTCAGAAGAAAATCATCACGGTAGGCACAGAGTTATCTCCCCATTATCATCTTGGAACGTTTAGCTATAAACCCCGATAACCCCATTTTCAAGCTGGTATCTGTATGGCGACCGCGCACGTGACGGTCATGTTATGTTAACATCTACCACAGTCGAGAGCTATAAACGTCTTGTCAGACAAAACGACTGCCAAATAAGCGGGGTTTTGAGTTCCAAATTCTAAGGGCGACGTGTTAGCCAAGTGGTTAAAGCCAGCTCATCACACCGACGACGACCCATTTCTGGTCTACCCCGCCGTGATATTGCTGGAGTATTGCTAAACCCTGAATTAAAACATACTCAGTCACAAGATCCTATCCAATGATAGTACTCGTCTTGATATGGCTGAAATATTGCCGATATCAAGTTAAATATTAACTCACTTGTTCACTCCAGTGATAGTAGTAGTAGCAATAGTTGTAGACCGGTGGAATTCGAAATAGTGAATGGCGTAGTCTATTTACGCAAGTTTGATGGGTGCCGTATTTCCTCTAATAAACACCTGGCACTCATTAGATGCCTGGCACCTATGAGAGAACCGGCCGTTATTAGGCGAATTACGGTATCTATACCACGATGTGGCACGACAGCCCGCCGAAATGACGGGGTTCGCTGACGTTTCCAATTCAATTAACAGTGATTGAAAAACGATTACATACTCTTCAATGATTGCATGGTTTGGGAAATATTATAAAGGAATTTATATCCAGGCTATTTTCTTTTTAGTCCTCTACGAATTTTTACAACGAAAGACGGCGGAGTTTCCGTGACCGCTATACAAGCTGCAGCTCCACTGGTAGCAACATCTCAGACGGCCACTGACCAATCAGGAAAGACATCATTGACTCTACATCATCCGATTCTACAACCCAACGAAGTGTTCAACACATTCGTAACTACTCGCCTCTTTTCGTGGGTTGCCGGAATGACACGATATGTTACGAATAGTGTTCAACAATCAGTCCATTCGTGACTACTCGTGCTGATCTGGGACAATCGTGTTACATTCGTAACTACTCGTGTCATTCCGGCATTCTTGTAGGACACGGAAAGGAACGAGTAGTTACGGATGAATCGTGCTACTGAAAAAGCTTGTTAGACCCGAATGAAATCAATGAGAATGATACCGGTGAAAACCGAGTGGGGTGACATGTGTATATACTTTAGGGCATTCGACAGCAAGTGGGAAGAAGTAAATACACTTCAGTGACGATTGTCCTTCCTCGTGACTTGTCTCATGCCTACATCAAATAGGTGTATGGTTATAAAACCGACTATTTGTTGATCTGAGCTTCCTTCCACAAGGCGCTAAGACTGTCATAAGTCACTAAGGTAACCTTAGTGCAATGTTAAAGAAAGGCTGTTAAGGTTAAGGTTAAGGCTCTCTCTCTCTCTCTCTCTCTCTCTCTCTCTCTCTCTCTCTCTCTCTCTCTCTCTAACAGGGCATTCTCTCTCTCGTTTCTAACAGGGCATTCACTTGGATGCTTTTAGCATTCACTTGGATGCTTTTAGGGCATATCCAGTAAGAGCATGTTCACTCGTATAATCGGGCAAAACTGAAAAATACGAGTAGCTGCTGATAATGTTACATAGACTATAGATGACAATTTGGATGCTCAGCTGGGTATGACGGGGACCGTTGACGCACCTAGCATGAAATGCCTACGCCGCCTATTGGTACAAGGGGTCATCTCAAAGATATGTTTTTGCTTTTATCCAGCGAAAGGGCTGGATATTGTTATGTATGTCAGGACATTCCGTGTACCTCCCTACTTGAACTCCCCTATGGAATTATCATAGCCGATATCTCCATGCCCTCACGACCCCCTCCTACCTGCTTCTGTTCATAGTGGTAGTGAGACTCGCATTACTGCATTACTCATTTCTGCTCTAATCTCTCCTCTCCTCTCACGTTTCCTGTCTCCCTACCACGGGCACTGTAGTTTGGCTAAACTCAGCCACATAGGCATTTCACACCTCAAGGGATCTGCAAATAATACTCATCACAATCAAATTGTCACATCTTTTCTGCCATCGACACAAAATTTAATGTGGATGCTTACACTGCTGTTGATTGTTATATACGTTTTACATGTTATATACTATTGTCATGATTATTCATTATATTTGAAGTGATGTAGATGCGTATTATCTATGAATTAAATACATGCCCCAGCTACAGTGTTGAAATGTTCGTTGTGCTTATCTTATCCAGAAAAATAGTCAGTGAGTTTAGTTGTACGTCGTCATTAGCAATATACAAGCAATATTACGGTGAGGGACACCAGAAATGGAAAATGGACTTCACACATTATACCCATGTGGGGAATCGAACGTGGGCCTTCGGCGTGACGAGCGAACACCTCAACCACGAGACTACCCACCATCTCTGAAATGTAAGGAACAACATGTAGTGAGTGAATGAGTGAGTGAGTATACCTTTTAACAATAACAAGGAGGAGACGCCTGTCAATTTACCTGAATCGAACCCAGGCTTGACGAGGTCACTCCTCAACCACAAGTCTACCTCAGCGCTCCTGCAGGAGGTGAAGGAGTGATTCTTTCATTTTACAGAGCGGCGATTCACTTATGTACATTCGTTGTTTGGAATGCACACTTGAAATATACTCAAAGGAAAAAGTTGTGACACACGCAATAAACAGATTCAGTGTTAACTATTTAAATTAGATTTTGTTTGTGTTTGGAGGTTTGGTTTATTATAAAAGGTGAGTTGAGTTTCACGTCGCATTAGTATTATTTCAGACATACATACACGAGTTTGGTTTCTTTTAAAAAACCAAGCAACTTGATCATTCATTGTTTAAGCAAATATTCAAGCAATCCCTTTGTATCCCTTTCATCAAAACGTGAAAGGTCACATGCAACGTAAAACACAACTTTGCAGATTCTGATACCTTTAGGTATGCACTTACCGAAACAAATCATGAAAAGTGCCAATTCAGGCTATGAAGTTGGAAAAAACGCGATGGAAAAAAGCCCGTTTTAACAGCTGTTCTGCGCTGCGGCCATAACGCATGCGCAGTGAATAGGTTCGTGGAGCTTGAAACAGTATGCATGCTCGGAGTATGAGGTCGTGAGCAGTAGTCTAATCTTGGTTGTGTACACAAACAAGTAAATAATCTACTCGTTACATAAAGAAACTTGTTGATTGTAGTAAGCAGCAATGTCTGGTTTATTGACACCTATATGTCTGCCTGTCTGTCTGCAAAAGACAATATACAATAGACAGCTTCAATCATTGACCACATGCAATTTGAACTTAACACCTATCAGACTATTCGTCATAAAGAAAATAAATTGATTTATGGCTCGTGCACCCGAGTCCTGTCTCTGCCACATTATGTAGTTAGGCACGTGTGATATTTGTACACATGAGAAGTTTTTATGCCTGTGGGTTGCAAACAAACTACATTCATTTTTTCGGATGACTGGATTTGACAGAAACTGGTGCAAACTCTTTCAAGTCCTGCTTTGTACTTGGACGAATGACACTTTCCTGTCACGCAGTAGTTCACCATCTCTGCTGAGATGAATTTTGATTGGATCGAACTCAAATTCAGAGAGGTTGTATTTACAAAGCCCAACACCTCTATATAAATTTATCTAAGGATAACAACTTATTCTAGTGTAAATGATTTTGTTTGACAACGGTATATGAATCCATACTGAAACGATGCATCAAATACAATACAAGAAGTTGTTATCCATGTTATTCTTGTGACTAGCCATACTTATAAAAGGGCCATCAAACTGATCATCTTTCTGTACACACAATGAACCTCAGCATATCAGCAAATGAAACAGCCAATCGGAAGCCGCCATTACACTTGAGTGCACAGCCACCCGGTATGACCAGGTTCGGTCTCCCGAGGGCTTCGTTTCGAGGGAAGTAAGCCCAAGTACAAAATATTGCACTTTTGAATCGCGAGTGTACGCTTATAATTTTGTTTATTTGTTTTTGTAACAAGCAGCAATGTATATTAGATGTCATGAGTAAGTGATAATTGTGTTTTAGTTATGTTTGATTTTTTGGTTGCATGTGACCTTGAAGCAATTACGTCTGGGGAAATGTCGTAAACAAGTGCCCGTCCGTGTTTATGGCATTCTCTTACACATACACGCCACATCGCGTGACAATATTCCCATTAGAGCCTGCAGCACCAGATGAGGCTTAATAATGGTCATCGCCATGGTAGTCGTCATCCCGTCCATCCATCAAAAACCAAAAACTCAAAATAGGCTAGACATTGCTTGGACTTTATTTACCTGCGATAGAAATTCGGATTATTTTCAGGTTGGACACAGGCACGCATGCGCTGTTGTTTAAGAAGATTCCAGCAATAACGCATTGGGTCACCAGAGATGGGCTTCACACAATGTCAGTGAAATCGAACCAGCGTAACAGCCGAACGCTTTAACCACTAGACTTCTCCATGTGTGTGTGTGTGTGTGTGTGTGTGTGTGTGTGTGTACACACAAAGGTCGTGTGTAAAACTTATTCTCATTAACCTATGTTCTATGTTCACGAAATAAAACACTATACACAAAGGTCACCCAAATAATGTGTTCTTTAATCTCTTTGTTTGGAATCTAAATGTCTAATTGTAACTGGATTTATTTCTAAAACATGCAGCTAGAGCATACACTTTCAACAGATTCACGTAAATGTACCCAAACAATGGCGTAATAAAGGTTACGCCTCGCATCTTCAACCGATAAACCAGTCTTTTTCATATTGAGATGCAGAGTGATATTTTTTTCCTTTTTGGCCAAGATCGAACAATCAGATCATACACAATCAAACTGATTTTACTAGGCGTTGTCATTCTTATATGTAATACTGCCGTCGTTTTCGCCAAAGCACTTTTCAAGGGAGATAACTTATATCACCTGGTTTGCTTTTCAATGCTATATTTTACGGCACTTCAAATTCAACATCTGCGAAATCGAATATTTCTTTTGCTTCTTTTTAAGTCTCCGAGTGAGTGAGTTTAGTTTCACAAAAATGGGCTTCTCACACTGTACCCATGTGGGAAATCGAACCCGGATCTTCAGCATGACGGGCGAACACTTTAACCACTAGACTACCCTCCTTCCCTGTGAAACAAAAATGGCGATGTCGAGCTCACCAACAGGAACAATACACGGAAGTGGTTCGTGTCGCATCTGAACTGGGATCCGTGATTAATGTCATTGAAGTAAATTATCGTAACCTTGTCGGCGTGTGTTTATCTATATCGGAAATACATATCAGAAAAGACGCTTGTTCTATTCACTTCCGGGTTCCTAACACCAGTTCAAGTGGACCGAGAGAACGTTTCGCCTCAACATTGGATTTTATTATTCTAGACTTGCATGGGACACGTTGGGTATGTTTGCTTCGGGGTCTGTATGACAGACCAGACATGATGTTATGGCTGAAATTCATTGAGATATTACCATGCTGGAAAGTGGAGAAACCCAGCATATAGGCTGTCTCGTGGTCCTGAACCAGATTATTCTCCTTACTGTCTAGCCCTTCTGCAATGCTAAATATAAACGAAGCAAATGTGCATTTCCTCAGGTTCAGGAATGTCTCAACTCTCTGAGGCTCCTTTGCAATTTTAAATGAAATTGCTATCAAAATTATACATATTCAGAGAATGGGCGTTAGTCTAAAAATCACAGTACGCAGCGGTCACTCACTTTACTTATGGAGTTCAGCACTCCATGCCTCGCTTTCGATTCAACATGGCGAAAGTTTTGAAAAGGTCAATATCCAACTGCTTATAAAACATTCGAAGGCATTTGTTTAGCGTTCTGACCACATATATAAATGCCCGTCTCCGAGCCTGTAATTTCTATCCACGTAAAGTCATCACTGGATCATCTGTTCCAAACTCGATTATTCACATACACGCCGATGTCCCGGGTTCGATTCCCTTTACAGGACAACGTTTGAAGCCCATCAAATTTCTTGTGTCCTGATGGTATTGCTGGAATATCGCTGCATAAAACTGGCTCACAGACCATCACCATATAGCTTCAATGCTACATTAAACAACAACAAACAAAAACGATACTTATACGTCCCCTCTGTTGCTCCGAAACCTATTACGAACAATCAAATAATGGCAATTATGATATTTTATCGACACATTTAGAGAAAGAATAATAATTACGTGTTCAAATACAACTCTTGTTCAGTGAGTGAGTGAGTTTAATTTTACGCCGCTTTTAGCACTATTCCAGCAATATCACGGCGGGGGACACCAGAAAATGGGCTTCACTCATTGTACCCATGTGGGGAATCGAACCCGGGTCTTCGGCGTGATCTTGTTCAGTAGTTCCACAAACCTCGAACCAAGGTGGGCCAAGATTTGAAGTCACTGCCATGGGTAGACTAACAGCTAATCTCTGAAATGAACATATTTTACTGAAAAAACGTTCATCGTGAAAACAGTCTAAGTAAACTTATCCTCGGTACTTTTCGTTACACTCCACCACTGAGTCTAACAAAACCTTATGGGAGGTCGCGTTAGGTAACCTTTGAGATTGACCAATCAGAACACACCTTACCAAATCGCGAAAGTGCACATTCGCACATACCTATTGAACTTTTTATCTCGAAAAGGTTCGCACCCGAACGAATCCGAATGCTATTTGGCGCACGTTCGCTGCCATGGGTTTCTCCCATTATTTCAGACACATAGCTACTGCTCCCAAAATGCAGTAAATATGACATTTGTATGAAGGAGAGTTATCGCTCCAGGTTATTGAGTAATGACTTCCTAAGAGTGGGCATTTCACTGACAACCACGTGTCGAAGAAACCTCAAATAATTGCAATGCCATGCGTGAAACGGACCTACTGTTTACATAATATGCACGCTGTGTTTATAAACACACCCTAATTGCATGAGACCGGTCGTGTCGGCATGTTAATTAGCGGGGGTTCTCTATAAACAGCTAATTGTGGCTCTTGTGTAACGTATATTGCCGGTCAATGCATATCACACCTTGGCTGTGTTTGTTTGACGGTAATGAATTCCGATCTGTGTCGCATTTTCCAAGTCGTAAAATGTATTTCTTTCTGTTTTGTTTTTGACTAGTCAGAAGGACTTGTGTTTTAGATCTAGTTACGTTTAGAATATATATACTATCTGTGATCAGTTTCGTTGCAAATTTATTTCGAACATGTTTGATATTTGAGGAAGGTATATAAATAAGTAAAAACATTTTCGTGTTAAATCTAAACTTACAATTTGTTGGTTTGAACTTAAGATGTAGACTAAAGCGATGAAGACGAACCGATGACGTTGGATCAACACGAGTTGTCTGCTCTTCGAAAAGTACCGGCGAAGCACAGGTGCTTGTAAATATGTCCGACGACAAATAGTCCTGTGAACGCCACTTGATATTTAGTCCATTTTGACACGTATGTACATAATGTATATATGGAAATACTGACATGGTATATATGTTTACGTAAAGGCGGTGTAAATTGCTTTATTGAGTAATGTTAGGATAACTTTATCGCAAAATATTTCTTGTTATTACTACACGGACAGCACTACTTTACAAAGATGGCCGAATAGACCGGAGTCTTACAAAGGGTAGGATAAAAATGAGATTGTTCGATTGCTTACCATATTTTGTCTTCAGAAATATTTCACTTTTGTATTTTGTTCATGCTGTAATGAGATATCCTATTGATAGAAAGGATTATTGAAAAAGATCGACGAAGAATGAACTTACTGGGCCGAGAAGTATACGGAACTTGGTCGTCCAAACTAAGTTTATGGTTTGACAGGATTAAAAAAAACTCCTTGTTTTACCATTCTTTGCCAGCATGTTTATATTGTCGTGCTCGGTTTCAAATGGCACGTTTAGTTATTCTTTTCTAAGTGTGCATGACATTTATAGGTCATTTTATATGAAGATGCACACTAACTGATATTCATTGCTGTTCGTGACTCTTTAATCGTGGGTGGAATTGACAGTTCATCTTAGAAGTTGACCATACTGGAACACACACTGTGAGTTAGATGACAGTGATTTTGAGTATCTGTGCAACAGTTTTTGTATTGGAAAAACTTTACGTCAGTCAGTGACTGTCCGATCTTCCTGGTGTTCAAGTATATGGGGATTTGCTTGTACTGTGATGAACATGTTTACAGGAACTTCCACATGCAGATTCAAACTCCAGTATGGGTTGCATACTAACCTGATACTTTTGGAAGTTTGCTCATGTTTTTTCCTCAGGCTGTTAAATTTATGTAGAAGTAGAAAACCGCAAAGCGTGGCATGAACACAAATATTTCCCACAAATCCTGTGTTTAGTCTGATACTATCAGCGTTAGAACACATTTTTTTAGTTCTTTCAGTCGTTAACAAAAAAAGTTGAAACTGCCAAGTTAACACTTATAGGTTAATACATTTGTTGAAATATACATTACATTATTATGTTAAACTGGCAATGATAGATCTGCTGTACAGAATCATGTGTAGTAAGTGTATCATGTAATATAACCAGTGAGTCATATTCAATTCATTCACTGGTTGTTGATTCTGTTCATTGTAATTGTGTCAATACTGTCATAAGTGTTTGATCAGGAAGTTTTCAACAAGAATGAAATCATAAACTGTAACTGTATTTCATAGTTGCATTATGATTCATTCTAGTTAATTTGAATTAACGAAGATTGCAATAATGAATTATCTATTGCAGTCTTAATTGATCTTCCCAAATCTTCCTACATCCTGCCCTTTGGGTCCATGACTAATGTAAAGATTATGTAGCATGTTAACATGTATGTTTTTAATATTGGGTAACATTTTTTCCACTTAATTATTGAACTTTCAATCATCACAACATTTGCCATATGACTTGACAGAGGCACTTGATTAGCTGGTTATTACAACAGTGCCAGCCATCCAGGTAGAAATTGATTCATCTTAGAGGTGTCTTCATGAATTGATATATTTGGAGGTTCATTGACTTGATGTGCAGGGATGGAAATAATTCTTGAATTGCTAATGTACACCGGTACAGTGGCACTTGCCCTGATAATTTTTCGACTTTAGTTAGCCGATTTCCTTGTTGATTGTTTAAATAAACCACATAATTAACAATGGAAAGTCCACTGCACACAGGTAGAGCATGATATACAAATTAGCTTGCCCGACAGAAAAAACACACTTGACAAGTATGTCGGGCAATGGGTTATTTCCACCCCTGATGTGGATAAGTTGGTTTATCTGTTCCCACTATATCCTAGAATATTAGTTTCGACAATTTGATAGAGGTCAGTGGATTGCCATTACTTATTGATGGCGTAACAAAAAATGTTTGAAACAAATGAGGTGAGCATTGACTGACAAAATATGTTATTAACAGATCTTTTGTTCATCAAGAAATAGTACCAAAATCTGAAGGCTGATAAATGAATGTGAAAAACAGAGTTCTGCAGCTCACATGACCTGTCTATGACAAAGTTTTGAACCTGGCAGCTTCTTTGACTTCAGGATTTAAATTCTCCCACATTCAGCCAACACACTGAAATACTCAGAGTGGTGCTAGGTCATATATTTCAAATGCACAATACTTTGTAAGTCTGGCAAAGTCCTAGCTGTCATTGTGTTGGACCAGAATTACCTGGATCTGTTCAGAGGCTGATCTTTGCCCCCAAGTCTCCAGCTGATGTCAATAAAAATTTAGAAACTGAAATTAAAGATTTTCCAAATTCAAGTTAATATTGATAAGTTACACTTTAACTACTTTGTAGCTCAAGGGATTACTAGTTTATCACTACTTATATAACCGCTAATTGGGAAAATGTTTTTTTGTATAGGTTTGTGGTATTCATTATTGCATTGAATACCTTGTTCAACATTCCTGAGAGGTACAGATTAACATGATAAACTGAGTATTTGTGTGAAAGCTCAATCCCTATTAAGTCTGTTGCATTCAAGTACACTTGAAGTTTTATAACTGCTTTGGCAACTTGCAGTCGTTCTTATCATTATGAGATAAATAACAACCACATAAACCAAAATTTAAACCTTATTGTCTCTTTAAAATTAATGGAAAATGGCAAAATACCCAGTTGAGTTTGATTGAGGTGGGTATAATTTATTTAGCAACTCAAAAGAAAATTAGGATACCCAAATTAGGTTAACACGAGTGAGTACATTACTTAGTGACCCGGAATGTCATCTGTAGCTCTATATCTATAAAATTCTTTAGGTTAAAGAACTTTTCTTAACTCTGAATTTGTACAAAATAACATTTTTTCCCCATTTGCCTGCAGGGGTGCTTATTTCATTATCGTGGATAAATCTTTGATGGAGATGACTGATGAGGAGGACATATGTCCTACATACTGTACAGTAGGGAGCTGCTTCATATGATAGTTTGTTAAGCAAAGCATAAGCTACAACATGTTCAGCTTGCGTTCCAATATATTTATGTTTAGAGTATTAATTTTAGGTTAGCTGTTTTTGACATGTCTTTATGATCTGCTTATTTTTCATGTTAGTTGTGAAGGTCCCGGGGTAGAATAGGCCTTCAGCAACCCATGCTTGCCATAAAGGCGACTATGCTTGTCGTAAGAGGCAACTAACGGGATCAGGTGGTCAGGCTTGCTGAGTTGGTTGGCACGTGTCATCGATTCCCAGTTGTGCAGATCGATGCTCATGTTGTTGATCACTGGATTGTCTGGTCCAGACTCGATTATTTACAGACTGCCGCCATATATCTGGAATATTGCTGAGTGCAGTGTAAAACTAAACTCACTCACTCACTCACTCACTCCTGTTAGTTGTTGTATACATGGTTAGTACTGATAAGGACACTGGGTCACTATTGCTTTATTCTAGTTCTTGTCATATATGCGGTGGTTCTTTTATAAGATAGGTATTTGTTATTTGTAATTGTAATCACAATGTTGAATGCCAGTATTGCATACCATCATATTTAAAGGATTTGTAGCAGTGAGTATTAGATATGAATGCATGACATGGCCCTTTTTTTCTTGAGTGACTGATAATGAACCACCTAGTGGTTTGTCACACTGAAGATCCTGGGTTTATTCTCAAAATCATACAATGCGTGAAACCCTTTTCCGGTGTCCCATGTTGTGATATTGTTGGAATATTGCTAAAGTGGCGTAAAATTGTATTCACTCAATTGTTTACTCATTGTCAACACTTAATTTCTTTGCTCTGCCTTCACCAGAAAGTTCATGGCAACTGTTGTGATGTAGGACCTTCAGGTTAGAGATGCATTTGGCACTTTCTGACTTAAAAAATGAAGGGAATGAATAATTTGGCAATGTAATTGTCTGAATTCAAGCATGTGTCTGATTCAAGCATTAAGACCAACTCTTGGCTGCTAAAATATAATTTAGATCTCATTATTAGTTAATGATACTAATAAGTAGTTAGTAATTACAACAGTCAGTGGGTTCATTTCGATGATGATTTCGAGACTGGAACCAGGTTATAGGTGGAGGACGAAACCACCAGCAAACTCATATACTGTTATCCTGAAACTTATGGTTGACTGTGGAAACCTGATTCATAGACTCGTTTAAGTCATCTTATTTCGTTCATTTCATCTGATGACAGTGAGAAAGTAATTTCATTAGCTGTCTTCTCTGATGACTAGCATTTTACTCACTCACTCACTAGTACAGCTGTGATGAAAATGTCAGGATTGCAAGTTGGGAAGGGGATTTCAGTCTTTTCTCACTGGCTTACATTTTATTTCCTATTTCAGATTTCAAGGAACTTGTGCCATTGATACCAAAATTTTAAAAATATGAGTTATGGGCCTATGTTTTTGATAACCATTATTTTCTCAGGAAGTTGGGTGCAAGAGCAGTAAGCCGTTTAAAGTTTAGAATGCAGGTCAGGTCGTCCTTTTAATAACCATGACGTTACAAATTGAAGATTTACAAAGATTAAAAAAATTCAAGGGCGTCAAAACTCATCTTTCTCTTTGACACACATGTTCAAATCAGTTTGAATCTATATAAAATGATATCAAAAAGGGTATATTTACATTACATACTACTTGATAAACGTGATCAAAGTGGTATCTATGAAAATCTGGTTCTGCTAAAGCTATTAACATAAAGGTCTGAGTATTCGGCTGTAGGCAGTGGGACATAAATATATATTTAATGCATTCCCTTTTGGGGTTGTTACAGCATACTCTCAAACCATCACGCCCTCGTAGCGATACATTAATCAGTCATATTACTTCACTTGCATTTCAAGGAAGTCCAGGGATTGAAACAAGCTCAGATTTATTCGTGTGATCTTTATGTTGTCAGTGATCGCAAGATATTGGTTTGGTATGGAGGAATATTTGCATTCATGTCATTTTGACATGGAACAGTCGCCATTCAACATGCTGAAGGTTTGTCTAAGCATAACTATTGATTCCTCGGCACTTTTGTTATCTGGCCAGTTTTGCTTTTTTGTGAAGTTCAGACAAGTGGCTTTGTCGTTACAAGGGTTGATTATGTTGCGATTCCTTTGTGAAGATGTAATTAACTTAAGGATGCAAATATGTGATCTCTTTTAATTTTGTTTTTTTTTATGATCCTTTCTAGTACAAACGCTTTGATTTCTGAAAGGTTTCTGTTCTGTTGCCAGGTTTGTCAGGAAAGGTCATTTGACTTTAGTTGGAATTAAATGAAGCCTTTTGGCTTTGCTTAAACTTTGTTTAGAAGTTATTGATATGATAGCACCATTTGGGATGACAATTGACATTAAAATATTTTTATGAAAATGTCTTTTTTTATTTATCTGGTAACAATAATCTTTGTACTTTTGAAGTTATTTACCCTTTTTTCAAAAGATGTAAATATACTCACCAGTTTGTGAGAATAATGTGTGTTAAGTCAAATCAGTGAGGTAGATTTCTTGGCTACAGAAGTGTGAATTCGGACTGGATTAAAGGAAGGGCTGTCACTGGTGATTGATTAGAAGTTTCAATGTTCTCAAGGCTTATAATAATTATTGATGAAATGACTTGAGTACAACTATTACAGAAACCTGAACATTTAAAATTAACAGGGACTTTTAGTTTTGAAACCATGCATATTTTATTTATATGTTTATGTTGTTTATGTATTTATACTCAAAGCTTTGAGGGCGGCTCCTAGTGGTTAAAATGTTGACGACCTGGCAGCGATTCCCCACATGGGTAGAATATGTGAAGCCCATCTCTGGTGTTCTTCACGGTGATGTTGCTGGAATATTGCTAAGAGCAGTGTGGGGGACTGGTTGTTAGTCTATCTTGTCATGTGTATTGGCAACTTCTTTGAGTAGCAGGTTAGAAGTTGGGAAGTACAATATTGAACAATATGTATAGATAACAACTTCTTGTATTTGGTGAGTGTGATGTTTTGATACTGATTCTTGTTCCCTTGGCAAGCAGTAGATCAGTCTTCTACATGGCTGGCATTCTGTATTTGACTTCTTTAGGTGGCATTTTAGAAGTTGGGACGTATAATATTGAACAGTTGTTATCCATAAAGTTCAGAGTGAATATTCATTCATATCATGAGACAAATTGTATTGATATTCTGATTCAAATATGTTAGAGTGTTGTGGGATAGTTGAGTGGGGGATAAAGAGTTATCGTCTAAGCAGCCTATGGGCATGCGTTCCGTGGGCGTATGTTTGAGTGATGAGAGCAAGAGTTGGACGTGATGTCCCTGAGTATATTATTACGCTCGCAACAGGACTTATGAATTTTTTATGATGACTATGCTGTCAACACTAGGAATTTAGGTGTAAACGAAACTTCGTTTTATCTACTGATGTGCCTTAAAGGCCTGAGTTTGAGTCTCAGGGTACAAATGTGAAGCCCAAGTCTGGTCTGGTCAGTCATGCCCCGTCATACTACTAAATTATAACAAAAAGTGGTGTAAGATCATAATTACTCGTTTAGTCTGACAGTGTTGCACGTCTTACTGGTGCTGGAATCCTATATTTATGGATTGAAATCTGGATTCCCCTGGTTATGTATTGGGTTTCTCTACAGGGGTTATATCTCTGTGATAAACATCCAGGACCTGGCTTATTTCAGGTTACCTCCCACTCCGAGCTGGCGATCACAGCTCCCATATCTGAAATGCTGTTCAAAAACAGCATTAAAAACTAGTCATTCATTCACTGGCTTCTGATGTACGAGGTGCATGGACTGTGGGGTGTTACCAGCTGTCATTGTTGAATGCCAACAGTGAAGGTGGTTGAACCTGTCTCTAAGTCTAACCCCCTGTGAACATAGCTCTGTCAAAAACAAACTCAGGTAAATGGGAAGTGCTTAATCAGTTCATACAAACACTGAGAGTTAACACCCTAGGTGGGTGCACCTTGGATTGAAATCCTACAGGTGAGAGCAAGGGAGACATGAGGTAAATCTGGAGCTCAATTTATATCATTACTTTCAAAGGGTTTTATGATTTCAAAGGGTTTAAGTGTTGGTGGAAGTGAATTTTATATGACAAGTTTGTTTTTCTGGCTCTAAGAAATAGATTTGGTCATTGGTCTCATGGAAATCTATTTGAACTTGTTGTCTTCTCTTCAGATCAAGCGCTGATTCTTCTTGTGACACATTTTGATCAGCAACCAATTAAGAAAATATTTCTGATTTTTTTATGCTTTTTTTAATGTTGGTTGACCTGGGAAAGTAAGGTAATTGACATCCACATCTGGAACTTAGTGGAAGGCTGCAGTACACACCATCCATGGAGTTTTTGTTTGTTGTCATAAGAATAGAATATCTGTTTTTGCAACTTCTTTTGTGCAGTACCATATACTTGATATAAATCCAGTGATGCACGTTTTGCTACAAAAGGTTTTTACTTTGCTTTTAGCAATATTCCAGCAATGTCACGGCTGGCAACGTCAGAAATGGGATTCACATATTGTACAACTATGGGGAATCAAACTAGGATCGTTGACCCGATGAACGAATGCAGTAACCACTGGGCTACCTCACTGCCCTAGTAGTCATGATATGCAAATATGATGTACGTGTGTCGTTAAAACTGAACTAAGGGATATAGAAACTGAGTAGAATGTTATTCATGTTAATGAGAAGGAATGACCAAACTAGTACTTAGTGGAGTGAAGTGAAATTAAGAAGTTACAATGCAGACCAAAAGTTTTCAACTCTTTACAGTCAAAATTTACACTTAAATTTATGACTAGTGAGTGCCTTGTGGTATACTTGTATTAATATTTATCTCTATCCCAGACTGTCATATGTTGTTTTTGGATCACATTGCTTTGCATGTTCATCCTTTTCAAAAGTCAGAAAGGAGTGTGAGATTTTTCTCCCTGAGACGCTCCCTCTCTCTATAAATTGAGTGATTTGTATCAAAGATATTTATTTTCAAAAACTAACCGTTAATTAGCCAAATTGGTACTAATGCTGAGCCCATTGATGTGTAGTCACTGTATCCTTTCAAGAGGCAAGTCGAGATAAGACCCCAGTCTGTTAATTTTATATTTTAGAATTTTAATTTAAACTATTGATTACTGTACAGACATGTCAGTGCACTGTGGGGGCGGTGGGGTAGTTTAGTGGTTAATGTGTTAGCGTGTCACGCGGAAGACCTATGTTTGATTTTCCCACTTGGGTACAACATGTGAAGCCCATTTCTGGTGTCCCCCTGCTGTGATACTGCTGAAATACTGCTAAAAGCAGTGCACCACACTCACTAGTAGCACACTGTGATTGTCCCGATGGACTGATCTGAACAGCCTTGATCACAAGCCACTCCAAGGCTGGTGATGTCCAGTGGTGTCCAGGAGGTGTAAATATTGCACCACCAGCCTGTGTCAATGCTTGCTTGTTGAATCTCCCTGCTGCCCAGATGGACTTTGTACATTGAAGGCATGCAGTCAAGTGTTGCACGGACCTCAATGACATTGCTGGATGTTTGACTAACTTGGTCTCGGTCAAACACATTTCTACAACACGAAGCAAGGACATTTAATTTACGCCATCCCTTGGGTTTGGCTTGGTTGCTAATGTTTTGTGGTGAAGGTGATAGGGCAGAGGATTCTCAGGAATTTGACATGTGTTTCTTAACTTTTTTGGCAATTTTGTGTATTTGCTGTAAGCCTTTGGGGAGGAATGCATAATGTGTAAATCCATGACAAAATAGCAACTGAAATTGCCTTTTTGTTGTTCATTTTGTAATTTTGGTGATCATCCTTCAGTATTTTACCATCATCAGTGATATTGTCTGTTTCATTGTTCATATTTATTAAAAAACCTGTACACCTGATCTCATTCTGTTTTGCGTGAACTTATTTCTTAAGTTCCTGTTTTGTTGAGTTTTTTGTCATTTTTACTCTTGCACAGAATGAGTCACCACCAACATACGGTCTTTGTACTTAATTGGTTGGCTGTCTGCAGAGCAAGTACAGAAGGGATGTAGCTAATATCATTCACTGATCATTTTAGTTAAAAGAAGTTATGTTCTTAAAACACTTGTTCTCACAGTGGTAATATTAACAAAACCATTAAAAAGCATATTTCAATTTGTTCTTATGATACCATAATTATTAGGTGGTATGATCAGTGCTAAAGAACTTGTTTCAAATTTTGATACTGTCGTGAAACATTAATAATTTCACACAAATGTGGCACAATTCTAGATGAACGTTTTGCTTCATGTCGGGACAAGGGAGGGAGATAGGTGTAGTGTGACATGGCTTAAATCATCTGTGTGTCAGGCAACATGTTAACTTAGTGATGGAGATCAGCTTCCTCGTAGTGCATTTTCAGTCAGCCAGAAAAAAACACTCATGAATAATGCATGTACCCTCCGAAGTCTTCCAGTGATGGGTTGCTGGTCTGGCAACACCCGAGTAAAGATGTCTTGCCATAAAAGTTCGTTACTTGGCCCAGTGTAGAAATATTCTGACCAGGATCAAACATCACTCACTGACTGCTAGAGGATCTGAAGGTTGGTTGGCTTTTTCAAGAAGATAATAGATGCATTTGACTCAGAGGCAATTTTAGGTCTGTGATCGGAAAGCTATAAATAACTAGACCCGCCTGTTGAAGAAAGAGTCAATTAGAGCTTTTAACATACTGAGTCACTATCAGAGGGATGGGGACTTCTGCGGTTCTGGGGGAAGATACTCGTAATCACAGATCAGTTGCTATCATGCTGGTATGCCTGGCTCAACATATGGCTTAATTATGGCTGGAAGAAAAAGAAGTGCATGGATTAATTTGATAGCGGCGATAATGATTGATTGGTCAAGGGAATGTGTTTGAATTGGAAGGAATTGTGACCTTGAATGACCACGTGGGGTCATGTAAGGTCGGGGTTAAGGTCGCAGGTGGGATTTATTTAGATAGGGGATTGCTGCCGAGGGTTCTTCTTAGTCTTTCATCATGTGTAGATACGATGGGATTTAATTAAGATTGTGGTTTTTGACTCATCCTCTATATTGCTGCCTGATCAGGGTTGTTTTACTGGCCTGTATTTTTATCAGCTCATTTACAGGAACATCATTATCACTCACTTAAAACAGATGATGTAAAACTTTGGGCTAGAATTGACCAGTGGTCCAGGTATGTATTTCTGCTCAGAGTGTAGTAAATCATTAGAATTAAGCTGTATTTGAATAGAATAGGCTTTGTTATGTAGGTTCATACGTAACGAAGTAATGTATTTATTTCATGAATCTGTGCAGATCTGTACGAAAGACATTCTGGCTAAAAATTTGAGTGAGTGAGTGAGTTTAGTTTTACACCGCTTTTAGCAATATCATTGCATGGGACACCAGAAAAAATGGCTTCACACATTGTACCCAAGTGGGGAATCAACTAAAAATTGGAATTTTATTAATGATATTAATGTTATGACTGATGTTATGGTTTGGTACATGAACTTTTATTGAGTACAATACTAGAAACAAGTAAGCCACTTTAGTGCTCTAATAGTGTTAAATTAATGCAGTCAGTGTCAAGATGTATCTGAATTTAAAACAAAAATAACTTTAATGTTTCAGTTTTAAACAAAACAATAAACTATTTTCTTCAATTTGCCTCTTGGGAGCACTTAGCAACCTGAGTTTGATATCCAAGGTAAATCTTGATGTGGACAAGTGACAAGACAATATTTTCCATGTTTGTTGACAAAGTGTCTGTAGTGAGTTTGAAGAGAAGTGAAGTGTGCTTTTGTTTGTTGTTTCTGAAGCTGGTATTGATGCATGTTCCTGTATCAGCTTCTGTTGTGGTGGAGTCGTTTGTCCTCATCAACATTGACATGGCTGGGTAAATACTGGACTGCAGGTCAGGACAGACCCAGGTTGTACTATCCACAATTCTACCAAATCTGAGTAGAACTGACCTTCAGTAACCCATGCTTGTCGCAAGAGGCACTAATGGAATCTGGTGGTCAAGCTCGCTGACTTGGTTGACACTTCATCGTTTCCCAGTTGCATAGATCAGTGCTCATGCTGTTGGTCTCTGGATTGTTCGTCCTGATGATACAACTACCTCCCTTAGCTGGCTGTGCATACTCGCAGTAACCAATCTAAGCTGCTGTTACAACCGAGTTTGCCATTGCCATCAACACTGTTTGTATGCAGATTCAGATTTTGGGGAAATCATACAGACAAATTGTCAGGTCCGAAACTTAAAATAATTGTATGCAAGAACTCCTTCCATCTCTTTCAGAGTTCCTCTGCATGATTAGTGTTCCCAAATTTGATCAGTTAGATAATTTAAAAAAGACAATGAGTTCTGATTGGATTGCTCAACTTCCCAGCAAAGACACGTATTTGGATAAAAAGCCAGTCAAGGGAGGTAATAAACTAATTGAGCCGACCCGTAGTTGCAGCCAGGGTATAGTGTAGATTTATTTGAATATATATCCTCAGACCTGGAGATACTGAGGATGTGGATTGCCAGGTCCAGACATAATTATTTACAGACCACTGCCATGTAACTGGAAACCAAACCAAATCAAGTAGTATTGGAATGAACATGTTGATTTTGTCCAGTGGCTGTTTGTTTTTGTAAGCTATTTTGGGGTGAAAGGGTCCTAGTACTCCTACATGTTGTTTATTGATTTCTTTGCTTACTTTTTGTTATTTTGACCACTGTTTCTCTCTTGTATTTTGAACCACCAAAGTATTTTAGTCACTGTCAAACCTTAATCTGTGACAAAACTGTACAGCCCCGTAAGAGAAGAATTTGTCAAATAATTGAAATTTTTCCAAAAGTGTATCTTTGACTCCGAAGTGTAGCATGAAATCAACAATGCTGAATGAACTGCTTGTTGAAAAAGACTATGAAAAGATATCAATACCTGTGTACTAAATCCCGCCTGGAAGACATCGTGTAGGCTGACATCAAGTCTATTATTGTAAATGGACTGGTTTCATGCAGAAAGCCATCAGTGGAATAGAAACTAGGGGTATGTGAGTGGTTGTGTGACAAACGATATGAAACTGCAGCCTGTTGATAAATGTCAACAGTTACTAATTGCTGACCTTGTGATTGAAGTGCGTGTTTGTATGTGGGATGTCAGTTCAGTGAGCATGCATTCATGTGAAGACCGTCTGCTCTAAATGGGCTGTAAACTCAGGCACAGGGTTCTAATCTTTTAAGATTTTAAGATTTTATTGTTTTCAGATTTTTATCTGTTCTTTGACTCTTGGAAATTTTGTTTCAAACCAGTTGCAATATATATAGATGGGAATCAGTTTTATTCAATTGCAAAACCTTGAGTCGAGAAACTCATTTCCAATAATATCTACATTATCTATAATTAAGAAACTGTGATATCCAATGATATCTGTAATATCTATTGTTAGGAAACTGATAACTATGATATCTATAGTATTTATAAATAAGAAACTGATAACCAGTTATATCTAAGAATCTATGATTAAGTAAATGAAATCAAATGATATATATAGTAGCTGTAATTAAAAAAAATGATATCCAATGATACCTGTTATATCTATAATTAAGAAACTGTGATATCCAATGATATCAACTGTAGTAGCTATAATTAGAAAGTGATGCATGCAAATCCCATTGTTCAAAATTGTAATGGAGGCATCCTCATCAAAACTTACAAGTTAAAAAGTTAAAACTACCTGCACCCATTCGCTATGGGACTAAAGGCCCAAGGACACTCTTCATATGAAACATTGAGATGCTGAATCTGGCCTACTCCTGAGGGACCTGCTTATCATGTAACAGGTGATTGGACAACAGCTGGCAATGGCATCGCATGAGGAAATCCTGTCAGATAGACCAGTGTCCGAGAAACTAATCAGCTGACTCACGCCCACCAGGAATAACTTCCTCCCTCAGAGCTGCTCTTGGTGCCTGCTTGTGTTAATGGCAGCTTTATGTGGGTTTGCTTGCAGTTGAATATTTCTTGTTTAATATATGGAGGGTTTATTGGAGTGGTTTGTTGTTCTATTGTGTGATTGCTCCTTGTATGATAAGTTGATAGTTCCGAGGATGCTGAAACTCTAGAGTTGTGAGTATGTAGACTTGTGAACCTTGACTTCAGCACTTGCGGGCTGCAAGATGTAGGTACTGATAAGCTTGCCATTTGTGATATATGGTTGGATGGTGTTTTGGGTGGATAACTCCACACTATTCAATATTCCAGCTATATGGCAGTGGTCTGTAAATAATTCAGTCTGGTGCAGACAGTCTAGTGATCAGCAGCATGAGCATTGATCTCCACAATTGGGATATGATGACGTGGACCAAAAGTGGGTGATCAGAAAATCCTTAATAGTCCCTTGCTTCAGGATTCATGCTTGTTCACCAGACTTAGGTAGAAAGGGTTTAGAATCAGCTTGGGTAGCCTTGAGGGTAAAGTGTTTGCCCATTACGTCAAGCACCTGGGCTTGATTCCCTGCATGGGTACAGTGTATGAGGCCCTCTTCTGGTATCCCTTGTCATAATCCTGGAATATTGCTAAATTGGCTCGAAACTATACTCTTTTGCTCACTGACCGAGAATTATAGTGAGCATGTTGGTTCAAAAATGAGTAAAATTAAGAAGTGCTAATGAGATCACCTTGTAGACTACAACCTTTACGCTCAGGTAGATGGTAGCTCTATGAATTTGTGTATGGAATAATGTCACTAAAGATCTGTGCAAATTCTCCATGCTCTGATCTTACTATAAATTGGAAATAAGATCATTATATCTACCTGTTGGTACTGTTATAACCTGAATTGCCTATAACTCATTGGCGGAAGTTTTTTGTATGGATATTTTAGCTTATTTTACTGCAGATATTTCATTACGCACATGTCTCAGATTTGTGGCTTAAGTATAGCATTGTCAGTATTATGAGAAGACCCCCTTGTACTTTTTTTCCCATCGAGATTGTAAAAACATTGCCAGCATCTTTTGTTTCTACAACTGGGCTCCCCCTAGACATTTATATTTGGGGGTCATTGGAGTATCAAAAACTAAATTTGGAGTAAAACAATCAACACAGATTTTCAACTAACAATTTCCTTTTTAGGAACATGCCTCTAAGCTTGAGTTCTAATGAACTACCGTGTGTACATTCAAATCAGTTTGATATCAGAAATCAATTTAACAGTGTTCACGAATAGTGTCTGACCCTCTGGCAAATCTGACGGATTTGCCAGTGGTCAGACAGAAGTCCCCAACCTGCTGGCCCCAGTGTCTGACTGAATATATCACAATGACTTTGTCTGAAGTTGTTATTTGTGGCATGTGACGCTTGTTCTTTGTTTATAAATTTTTTAATAATGTTTTTAATAATTTCAATGCCAATCATGACAAAAGTTAAAGGTCACATGCAACCAAAAAATCAAACATAATTAAAACACATTTATCAGTTATTCATGACATATAATATACATTGCTGCTTTAAAAAAAACAAATAAACACAATTATAGGTGTACAATTGCGATTCAAAAGTGCAATATTTTGTACTTCGGCTTACTTCCCCAGAAACGAAGCCCTCGGGAGACTGAACCCAGTCATAGCGGGTGGATCTGCACTCAAGTGTAATGATGGCTTCTGATTGGCTGTTTCATTTGCTGATATGCTGAGGGTTCATTGTGTGTACAGAAAGATGATCTGTTTGATGGGCATTTCAGAAGTATAGCCAATCACAAGAAAGTAAGATTCTTTATGGATAAAAAAAAAACAGCAACTTCTTTTTGTGTACTTGATGCATCGTTTCTGTATGGATTCATATACTGTTGTCAAACAAAATCTTATACACTAAAAGAAGTCGTTATCCATGAAGAATGTATATAGAGATGTTGGGTTTGCAAAATATCTTTTTTCTGAATTTGCGCTCAATCCAATCAAAAATCATGTCAGTAGAGATGGTAAACTACTGCGTGGCTGGAATCTGTCATTTGTCCAAGTACAAAGCAGGACTTGAAACTGACAAGCGTTTGCACCGGTTTCCGTCATAGCCAGTCATCTGAAAAAAAATGAATGTAGTTTGTTTGCAACCCACAGACATAAAAACATGTCATGTGTATCACACGTGCCTATTACATAATGTGGCAGACATGGGACTCGGGTGCACGAGTCATAAATCAACTTATTTTCTTTATGTCGTATAGTCTGATAGGTGTTAAGTTCAAATTGCACGTGGTCAATGATTGAAGCTGTTTATTGCATGTTGTCTTTAGCAGACAGGCAGACAGACATATAGGTGTGAATAAACCAGACACTGAGCTTTCTCTGTGACAGAGACTGCTTACCACAATCAACAAGTTTTTTTATGTAACGAGTAGATTATTTACTTGTTTGTGTACACAACCAAGATTAGACTACTGCTCACGACCTCAGACGCTGGGCATGCATACTGTTTCTAGCTCCGCGAACCTCTTCACTGCGCATGCGCTATGGACGTAGCGCAGCACAGCTGTTGAAACCAGTTTTCCCCCCAGCGCTGGGGGGAATTTAGTGAAACGTTTAAACGATTTCGAGGGCTTTTTTTTTCATCGCGTTTTTTTCAGCTTTATAGGTTGAATTGGCATTTTTTATGATTTGTTTCGGTAAGTGCATACCGAAAGGTACCAGAATCTGCAAAGTTGTGTTTTACGTTGCATGTGACCTTTAAATCTGAAATGTGTGTTTAATTTTATTGTGTGGTTCCTGTGAATTTTCAGTGGGTCAGACAGACATCTGAAACTTACAGGACCCAGTGTCCTGTTACTTAGAAACACCATTTGTGAACACTGCAATTTAGTTGCATATGTTAGCTTTAGCATTGAATTGTGTTGTTTTGATCAGTGATTTTATTGCATCAGAAGTGATACAGTGTTTATTTTTAATGGGTATTTTCTCTTTAAACTGCGTCTTATGTGCAGGTTTTCCTAGTCAAAATATAAAAATAATCGCATGGCAACTTGCATGACAAATGTTTTTGGTCTGTATAGCTCAAGAGCAGCCTGTAGTCACATGACCCATCTCCCGCCCATCTTGACACCTTCCTGATCTCTTGTCGATTCTCTTGAAGAGTTCCACATGTTCTCATGGCATCTGGGTTTTGCACACTTTGCTTGATGACACGATTAGCTTCCACTTGAATGACCTCCACTGCTTGACCCTAACTTGGGGCAGATAGACAGCTCTCATGGCTAGTTTTACTGTTTACTATTGGGGATTCTGCAGTTGTAGGAGTCAGGGAAGGCAGTCTTAACTGAACTTATCCTTTTTGGTCAAACTTATGGATGTTAGTGAAGGTACAAGGTGATGTGAATGTTCTTGAGTGAGTTTAGTTTTACCTTTTGACCAAGAATAAGAAAAGAATAGCTTTTATGTTGCTGTATATATGATATAAGTCCCATGCTAAATGATATGTGGAAAAAGTGAGTGAGTAATGTTTTACATTCATTACAGCATCATCACGCTGGGTGACACCAGAAAAGGGCTTCACACATTGTACCCATGTTGGTAGTCGAACCCAAGTCCTCAGTGTGACGGAGCGAACGCTTTAAACAAGGCTGCTCCACCACCCCCAGAAAATACTTGAAATGGGGAGATTGTGTTGCCTAGTGTTTGAATGTTTGGGTAGAGATGAGTGGCCAAGGCTTGAACTTCTAAGCATTGCATGTTTGATGCCTGTTCTTTGTGGAATTATGAGGAAGTCACTGGGCAGAGATTAATATCATTTAATGTGACCTAAGCTATATATATATCTATATTGAAGAAAATGTTTCTTTTCTCTCTTTAGAAATATGTTCTAAAGGACTGGTTGAAAAATATTTTTGAAAGAACAAAGTATATAATTTACTGAATTTGTGAACATGCCTGCTCCAAATCAGGTTACCTTAGAATGAAGATACCTTTTCACAACAGCACACACGTCGTCGTCAGGCTTGCTCACTTCGTTGACATGTCAACTAATCCCATTTGTGTAGATTGATGCTTATGTAGTTTATCATTGCATTGTCTGATCCAGACTCAATTATTTACAAAAAAACGCCATATGGCTAGAATATTTCTGAGTGCTGCATTAAACATGAAAACAAACAAACCATTTATAGTGTATTTATGAACACTAGTCATTTTCTGTCATGCAGTTTATGATGACAGCTTGTAGGCTTGATTTAAGACACATATTAGAATTAGAATAGAATGAAGGAGTGTTGCAACTTTCTGATATTTCCATATGTAAATTAAGCCATTCTGAATGTCATTCTCAGTTGAAACTCTCAAGTCATCACAGTGCTTCACATCCTTGATATCTCCAGGGTATACCTTCCAATAAGTTTCCACTATACCCTGGACGCATCTACGGCTCTGCCAGATAAATTTATTACCTCCCTTGACTGTCTTTTCATCCAGTCAGGTGTCTACGCTGGGAAGTTGAGCAAACCAATCGCAACTCACTTTCGCTTTTTTGAATTATTTAACTGATTATACTTGGCAACATAAACCATGCATAGGTTCTTTGGAAGAGGTAGAAGGCGTTCTTGCATATGTTGTTTTAAAGTTTCTGACCTGTCAATTTGTTTGTATGATTTCCCTAAAATCTGGGACGCACAGTGGGCAAACCTTCGCAGTTGCGACCGCTAGCTTTGTTGACACTGGCAAACTCTGTTATAACGGCGGCCTAGCTGATTGGCTACTGTGAGAAGGCGGAGCCAGCAAAGGGAGGTAATGAATTTATCTGGCAGAGCCGTAGATGTGCCCAGGGTATAGTGGAGACTTATCGAAGCGTATACCCTGGAGATATCGAGGATGAGTGCTTCATTACTGAAAGAAAATGTATGATGAAATCCATCATTCATGTTGACACAAATTGAACTAAACAATTGCGTTCCTTCAGTGAAGATTCTCTGTAGATATGGTATTTCTAACATTCTGTTTTCATTTTCTCCATAAGTTTCAGCTAGTTATGTGTGAAAAACACTACTTGATCAAGTTGATGCTAGGAACATGGATTATCTGTCTTTCATAATGTTTGCTGTAAGTCCCATGACAGTAGCTTGGGATTAACACCATTTATTCACTTGGAACAAATGAGTTTCTCATAATGTAGTTGTTGTTCTGTAAATACTGGAATAATATGTTTGTTTGGAAAGATCGGTTTCATTCAGATGTGTTAGTGCCGACCCATGGAGGCAAGGAATTCCTTGACAGTGTTTATTTGTCATGTGGTAGTTTAGGTGTTCATACCAATCTCTGTGAGTAACTATCTAAGTATCTTTAAGAATAACACTAAAATGTCCTGAAAGAGGCGACAAGTGATTGGGTGATCAGGCTAGCTGACTTGGTTGACACATGTCATTGCATTTCAGTTGTGTAGATATTGATGCTCATGCTGTTGATCTCTGGAAGGTCTGGTCCTGCCTTGATTATTTATAACTGTCGTGTAGCTTTAATATTGCAGTATAAAACTGATCTGTTTCTTTAACCTTACATTGACGTAATCTCTGAAAACATTAGTGGTGCACTGATTGATCAAATAATTGATTTATTGATTGTTTGACAATCAAACTTTGGTAATAAATTAAAAACGTTTCAATTGATAACACTGTATACTATCTTCAAAATATCATAAATGTTTTAGAGTGGATACATATATCATATAGACCCATGTTTAATTACATGTTTGAATATGCAAGCATTAATTATAGCTTCGTACATGTAGTATGTTATGAAAATGTGGTTCTAAAAACAAGGAATACTTGTGAGAATATAACACAAAACAAGCAATTTGATTGGTTGGTCAGACTGTCAAGAAGATGCCTGCTTTCCCACACATGTTCACTTCAACAAAACATTTTGTATTTGTGAATGGCTCATTTCTCATCAAATTCACAAACAAGGTTGGAAATGGACAGCAAATGGTTGGAATTTGTCACATCTACTCTTAAATGTACAGCTTCTCTATTCTGATCTTCATCAGAAAATTGACATGTAGATCTTGAGTTCAACATTTCTCGATTTTCGCGCTCTAAAATAATTGATGTACATATCGTTTAACTGGAAAAATAGTGATCTAAGTTTACATTAGTTGTCAAATGCTCCATGACCTTCAATATTCTTTTGTCAAAGAGTTTGTTTCTTTTTAAATCCATTTTTTAAGGAAGAACGGGTTATGATCTCGTGTCGTATGACATGTCTACAAGCGGTTGTGTAGCAGCAGTCGACTCATCAGCTGGTCTTGTGTTAGTAAATCCATGCTTGTAGTTGATCATTTATTGATAACTGATCGACAGAAGACATTGATAATCCATTGTGGTTTTAGAGATGATTCCCAACACTAGAAAAAATAATATTCTGATGCAATCAATCTCAAATTTGAAATGGAGCCAAGTTGAGATAGGTGATTAAGAGGAACTTGAGAAAAATCTAGATTTCCTTCATTTAGGGCCTATGCGTTATTATAGTAAGGCAGGGAAAGAGAAGGGAAAATTTTATGGTTTGACTGAGAGGCAGGCATCAAAGTATAAAAAAGTAATTGAGGAGTTTCTTAGGTTTGAATGCTGTTTGAGAAAGCACATCAATGACCCTATTATATCTACATGATAATGGCTAGGTGCTGTGACATCTTCCCGGCAATTACTTGACACCTGCATCTCTGCATCTCAGCTTCTGCCTCACACCATCTGGTCTGGGCAAGTGTTTCCTCAACAGGCTGGTATCAGGTGTTGTAAGAAACTCTGTTCAAGCACACACTCTCTGTTTAAGCCAACACTGGCCACAAGAGGCTCAGGTATGAGAAATGCATGAGACTACATGCATTCACTGTCTGTGTACACTGTCTGCAGACACTCTGCTACCTGGAGGCAGCGACTCACCTCCCACTCATAGTCCCTCTGAGACAGATAACACTGTTTGAAGCAGGATTTGATTATTTGGTTTCCATGACAACGGCAGTACTGTATCAGTTTTCGAAGTAGGTAGTATCAAATCATTGATGTTGATAAGTTATGTTGGAGTGTGGAGTATGGTTGAACGTAAGTGCTCGGGATTTTAGGTGGATTCATCTTCTAGGGTTCATCTTCTTGGGATTTGTCATCTCAAGTGTCTGGAGGTATTTAAAGTTTGGGTTTTTATGTAGACGAATATACAATCAAAATTTCCTAAAATCATGAAACGGTTCATTTAGAAAGTTCTTTGAACATTATATTTGACCAGTAGTTCACTTGACCCTTGGGTTGACCATTAGTTGCAGGTGCAAAGGGATTCCTCTTCCAACAGGAATTATCCAGAGGCAAGACATTTGTGAATTTCATTTCTTGGTTTCCCTTTGATGTCTGTAATTATGGCTTTTCCTTCTGCCTTTGTATGGACATGGCAGAGTTACGTGCAAGCAAGTCTTAGAGCATATGTCAGTAAAAATACCCTCACTTCTCAGTGTGGAGAGTCAAATGAGGCTGTGTCTTTCTTCATGGTCTTGTATTGTGACATAGTGTTGTAGTAACAGGCAGTTACACTGGAGCATTGGGCAGGGTTGTCATTTTCAGTCTGTGGCGTGACATTTAAAGTTTGTGCTCAGTTGAGATAGGGTACTGGAATACTTTGTCCAGTTTACATCAAGGGCTCTGTTCCTTAAGACAGCTGTAATACTACAGTGATCATAACTTCCATACTTAAACATAGCTTTACGACAGTCGTAGTGCTAAGGTTGCTTTGTGGAATGAAGCCCAGAGTTAGCATGCAGGGAATCATGAGTTCTAACCCAGAGATCCTGACAAGACGTCTGGACAGTTAGTGATTATTGAAAGATGAATGATAGTGATGATCTGGACAGTCCATGACATTAAGGATGATGGTCGTGATGATGTGGACAGTCAGTGACTATATAAGAATGATGGTCGTGATGATGTGGACAGTCAGTGACTATATAAGGATGAATGATAGTGTTGATGTGGACAGTCAGTGACTATGTAAGGATGAATGATAGTGTTGATGTGGACAGTCAGTGAATATGTAAGGATGAATGATAGTGTTGATGTGGACAGTCAGTGACTATGTAAGAATGAATGATAGTGTTGATGTGGACAGTCAGTGAATATGTAAGGATGAATGATAGTGTTGATGTGGACAGTCAGTGATTACTGAAGGATGAATGATAGTGTTGATGTGGACAATCAGTGACTATATAAGGATGAATGATCGTGATGATGTGGACAGTAAGTGACTATTGAAGGATGAATGCTAGTGATGATCAGGTTGTAACTCTGTGCAGTACAAACATTTGATGATTTTGTTGGTCAAGTGTAAATTAAAGGTTTAAAAGCTGTTTTATTCATCATTTAGCAGCAGGAGTGTCTGAGCTGAAGTTTGGGCAGTGTAAAACAATGTGTATGAGAATATAAATATTAATTACAGGTTGATCTTTACCAGGGGTTAATTTTTTTTTTTAAAAGCGACTTGCCACAGCACAAGAGACTTCAAGAAAGTAACTTGTCCTGACTGATTTTCCACTTGTCCTGATTTTATGACACAGTGTTTGATGTTAATGTTTACTGGACTGTTTATCAAAGAGTGATAAATTTCAAAGAACGATAGCTCTAAATAACTATTAATGCAAAATTAATAGCTACATGATGTGAAATGAAATCCAAGTTTACTTGTAGTTTGAAACCGTAAGTGGAAATTATCTAGTAGCCCACAAGTTAAGACACCATTATTTAACTGCCCAAAATGAAAACTGACTTGTCCTGTTCGTTGGGCAGTGGAACTTTTGAACCCCTGTTTACTATCACAAAGAGCCCATTTTGTTTCCAGAAATCTTCAAATGGAACATTCCCTTTGACAGCATAATTCAAACATCTCATCGCCTGACGCCTGACGCCTGAGACAAGTCAGTTTTCATTTCGGGCAGTCAGATAATGGTGTCTTACTAGATAATTTCCATTTATGGTTTCAGATTGCAAATAAGCTTGGATTTGATTTCATATCTGCTCAAAATATAGCTATTAAATTTCACAATGATATTAAAATAAGGCCATCTTTCTTGGCTATTTATCACTTTTCGATAAATTGTCTACTAAACATTAACATCGAATACCATGTTGATTTATTCTTTCATAATTAAATCATCATGATAATGTGATAGAAATCAGAGCCAGTGGAAAATTAGTGAGGACAAGCTACTTTTTAAAGCCACTTGCTCCATTATATTTAGTATGTTTAAATCCAGATATGGACTGTGACCTAGCTGGCTTTTAAGTTCACTGAATGATATTGTACCAAGTGGCTGAAGTCTGTAGTCCAGTTAGTTATTCTTTGTTGCATTGGTTTTGAAATTGGAATTAGGTTGTTGATTCACTGCATTACAAAAATCTTTTCTCATGCTGTCATGGCTTCAGCTTGTCATGTTGATTATTAACAGAATTGATGTTTGTTTCTAAAACACTGCGTGGGAGCATTTTTTAGCAGAATGACTTAAATTAGTTAGTACAGGAATATTATTGCAATTAGCCGCTGTAGCTACTTACTTTGCAACTGTTTTCACAGTGGATTAGGTAGACGTGAAAATCCAGTGTTGATGTTTCTTATAGGCTAGCACATGTCCAGATGTGGGTTAGAACTTGGGGATCAGTAGAATGGTTCTATTTCACCCAGACAAAGTTCTACCTGCCTTCGGCCAGCAGGCGAGTGTTAATGTCTATCACTGGGCTCACATTGTGATTTTGAAATACGTCTCTCTGCAGGTATTATAGGCTTGTCATTGAAGAAATTAGCTTTTAGGTTTGTACATGCTGAAAATGTGGCTGTAGATATTTAATTAACTGTTGAATTGCTTCGAAAGGGTATATTTCATTGTGCTTGGAATTATATACAGCAGGAATTATTCCTGCTTGACAACGGTACAAGAATCTGTACCGAAACGTCGCAATCACACAATAAAGAAGTTGTTATCCATACAATTTGTCCTATTTGTACTCCTCAACTTCTAAAATGCCACTCAAACAAGTGAAAGGTCAAATTTCTCAGTGTTCCCCAAGAGGCTACCTTTGCGGTCTTATTTGATCCATGGCACATCAGGTACTTACATTTGCAATGACATACATTGTCATCACAAATTTGCAGTTTTAATGACATCCATGGCGACACGTGTCAAGAGTTGTAATGACATATGTAGTGTCATCACAAACCTACATTTCTAATGGTACACATTGTGTATTCTCATGCATACAGATGTAACGACACACATGGTATGTTCATATGAGGGTGGAAGTATTGTTCTAACCGTTATTGTATATCATTCTGTCAATAACCTCTCTTTCTTCTTCCGACCCGTGAAGGTCCCGGGGTAGAATAGGCCTTCAGCAACCCATGCTTGCCATAAAGGCGACTAAGCTTGTCGTAAGAGGCGACTAACAGGATCGGGTGGTCAGACTCGCTGACTTGTTTGACGCATGTCTTCGGTTCCCAATTGAGCAGATCGATGCTCATGTTGTTGATCACTGGATTGTCTGGTCCAGACTCGATTATTTACAGACTGCCGCCATATAGCTGTAATATTGCTGAGTGCGGCACAAAACTAAACTCACTCACTCACTCACTCAGCCCATCACAGTGTGTTAGGCTGAAGAGGGTTATAATGTTGACTGTAGATGTGTCTGTAGACAGACCTGGAAAGCATCTCTTTGGTCAGAGATCTGTTATCAGGTCTGTAATTTGTGGTTAGTAGTCCTTCTAGACTTCTCCCAAATTATTTGGCTTGACACAAGACAGTATGATATGACTGTAAACAAACAAACCTCCACGGCCTAGCTGTCTAAACTAAATTTGTACCACAGGCTTTGTTTTCCTACCATCTGGTCAAGATGGACCTACTATCTAATGCTAGTAATGGATTGTGATAAGCACTGCCTGTAAACAGAACAAAGTAATATTGTTGATGAGCTGATGGTTGATGAGGCAGTAGCGTTAAATTACTTGATTGTTGGTTTTTTTTCAATTCTTATTCATTCTTTAAAGAAGGATTTTGTTCAAGCCTGTATTCAGTCTGGAAAAATAGACCAGACTCTTCACAATTAGATCTTTACGCTGATGTACCACTGTGGATGAGGATTTAAGACCTGGCAGTCTGCAAATTTCCAAATTATTGTTACGAGTGAGCAAAACAGTCAGACCAGCAGATCTGAATTCTGTATATCCCCCAAGTTAACTAAAACTTCAATTTCTGTTTGCAGATAAATGAGGTTGTGTGTTTTTGTTGTTATGAATACGTATTGAACACTATGGCATCGTCACCAAAAAGTGAGCTATGCTGAGTGTTGTGATCTACAATATACGAGTCACAAGTTATAATGGTATTGAGAAATCCTCCTGAGAGATTTTTGCAACTTTGCGAATGCGCACAGTTCTTGCCTTGCTACATATGCGTACACTACATCTTATGTAAATGTTTGAGTCAAACCTGTTAAATATTCATCATCATCACCATCATCATCATCATCATCATCATCATCATCATCATCATCATCATCATCATCAATTCCAGCAGTAGTGGGAGTATTGCTGTATGTAAACACATGAATTTAGTATATTTACTGTCAGTGTGAAGATAATAGTTATGACTCATTGTCAAATATAGCCAGAGAGGAAACCAAGTACATTAGTGCAACCTTCACTAAATAACACCTTGCCCAACCCACACCATCAGCAGGATGTTAGAGGCATATCCTGGAGGCTAGGCCTGTAGTGGACATGATGACAGGTCTTGGCGGCCAGGCTGCCCTGCCTTTCATGTGGTCAGTTTATGGCCTGTGATTGCATCAATCAGACAGACTTTGCTTACCTGTGTAGTTAGAGAGGTCGTTGATGAGGACCATGATTATGTGGACAAGCTGGTCTGTCTGGAGGGGAAGGCTGAGGTCTGTGTTGATGCGTGTTGTGAGGACTGTGAAAGCCAGTAAGTCGATTTAATGATGAAGTCATTAGGTTGCGTACAACCTAGGGTAGATTGGTTGTTGATGATGTTGATATTTCATATGAAGTATTGTGGTCCCTATGTTCCACAACACATTATTGGTTTGGGCATAGGTAAACGACTTGTTGATGATGTTTATATGAAGTGTTATGGCCCCTAAGAGTTCCAGAAACACATCACAGGTTTGAGCATAGGTAGACAAGTTGTTGATGTTTGTACCAGGTTTGTAGCCTGGTCTGATTGTTTCTTGGATGTTAACCTCGTTTTCATGCATGCCTTCCACCTTTCCTCCTGCATCAAGCTGACATGCTGTCATATGAATGTTCGGAGGTAGAGTGGTCAGTCTGTCAGCTTGTTTTTGTAAACGAAGTTTGAGTTCTAGTCTCCTCTTTCTGGTGACTGTTCTTTGAAGTTTATGATCATGTTAGATGCAGGTTTAAAATGTTACATAATTCTGCTAATGAAACTAGTTAAGTTCAAGACAGGCTTTCATGACAGCACTGTGGCATATTAGTTTTATGGATTAAAGAAGTGGTAAGTTGTGTGTAAAGTGTATGTGCCTTGTGTTGAGAAGTGCAGAAACATTGTAAGTATTCTAAGTATTGTAGAGTCATTCAGCTTGAATATTGAGCGTAGCATCATTTTTAGTACTAATAGTAGAGTTTGGTGTTATTATCTGCTTAAGTTAAGTAATTGAACTGAATTTTACAAAACTTTGCTGTGGACAAGTAGCTTTAGCTTAAGGCTACATCACTTTTCTCAAGTGGAGACACAGATGCCCCTTTAACTTGAGACCCGTGAAGGTTCCTGGGTAGAATAGGCCTTCAGCAACACATGCTAGCCATACAAGGCGACTGTGCTTGTCGAGGATTGGGTGGTCAGACTTGCTGACTTGGTTGACACATGTCATCGGTTCCCAGTTACGCAGATCTATGCTCATGTTGTTGATCACTGGATTGTCTGGTCCAGACTTGATTATTTACAGACTGCCGCCATATAGCTGGAATATTGCTGAGTGCCACGTAAAACTTAACTCGCTCACTCGCTCACTCACCCCTTCAACTTGATCACTACGACTGGCAATGAAGAGTTGCTTCCCTTTGTGGTGACAGAAACCTATGAGTGTGGGTTCAAGTCCCAGTTGGCGTTAGGTTTCCAAGTTTATGGATAAGTCCCATTATATATGTGTTCAAAGCTCTTCTTAGTGCTAACAGTATTAATCCCTGCTTTGTCATTCCACATTCCACAAACTCCTACACACTTTTCGCCCACATTTGAGTTGGTCAAGAGTTGACCAGCGGGATCGGGTATTCAGGCTTCCTGACTTCATTGCACCATGTCATTGTAGCCCATTTGCATAGATTGATACACTTCCTGTCTGTTCTCATCCTCATTCCTCTACAATTTTCCATGCTCTTCCACTCTTCCACATTCCTCCACTCTGCTCCACACTTTGCTCACTTTCCCACCTGGAGAAAGTCAGGATTTACAAGAAATGCTGACTTTGCTTGTAAATTTTCAATGCTGAAAAGCATCAGCTATACCTTTATAATATCCGATGCTGTTCAGGATGTTCTTAAATATGACTGCAGTTACTAGCATTTATGATGACTTTCCCAGCTTTCCAAAGATACTGCGTTAACCTTGGTGTGCTCAAGATGCTTGTATGAATATTGATAATATCACATATTGATCAGGTGCTTCCTGACTAATAGATTGTATTACTAATTGTGTAATTATCCTGCTAGTGATCATCTTGCATTTCATGGTCCAAGGCCCAGGACGAAGTTGATGTGAGTTGTATTGATTTGTGCATTTGTTATCGAATGGGACATGAATGGCTATGGTGGGATCCTTGTGTTTTGGTAGAATTTTGATGAACTAGAAATTTGTGGAAACTTATCTGCAATTTGAAATTTGAAGATAAGAGCATTTCCTTAGTTATGTTTAGAAGGCTATTTTAGATGTTGGTGGTATTGCTGGTGTATGTTGGTATACTGCATTTTTTCATTCTTGAGAGGGGCGGTCAGGTAGCGTAGATGTTAGTGCACATGCTCATCTTGCTGAAGGCCCAGGTTTGATTCTCCACATGGGTAAAATGGTTGAAGTCTGGTTGATGGTCTGATTTCTGGTGTTCCCCTGCTCTGATATTGCTGAAAAGCGGCAATAAAACATGCTGACTCACGCATACTTATGAACACTTGTCAGGATACATTTGGAAATTATTGGCGTAAATTTTGTTGATGTCAACTGACTGAGTGACTTGGTTGACGAAAGATTGTGTAAAAGAAATATATTAACCAAGTATGTAAGCCTGATCACCTGATCCTGTTAATCTCCTACACAAACATGGGTTGCTGAAAACCAATTGTAACCCAGATCTTCATGGCTAGCAGCAGCAGCAGCAGCAGCACTAGCAGCAGCAGCAGCTGCAGCAGCAGCACTAACAGAAGCAGCAGCACTAGTAGCAGCAGCACTAGTAGTAGTAGTGGTTTTATTTTTCATCACCATGTTCTGAAAGGTGTTGTGTTCATAATGGTAGTTTAAATCACTTCAGATGTAATAAGTAATTAAGTTATATCTTTAAAGATCCCTTCATGATGCTGGTTCCAGGTTCTAGGTTCTAGGTTCTAGGTTCTAGGTTCTAGGTTCTAGGTTGGACCTTAGGCACACAATTCATTTTCTACGCTAACCACAGATTCTGTTGATAATGAAAACAGTCTATACTGTCTGGGCAAGAGGGATGGCTGCGCATGTGATACTGCAAGCATGTCTTCTACTCAAATCAAATCAACGAGATTATGAATAATATTGAATGTTCGGCAAGGATTCCTTACAGTTTGTTTTTATCTCCTTAATATTCAGCAAACATCAGCTGTGAAGATGCTGTATTACTAAATGTGTTAGGCGTGAGATTCTGCGGTGACCATTTGATGCTTGTTAGACATAGGAGACTGGGTTCTTTCGAGAGCTGTCTAGCATGTTACAAAATTGAATTTCACAGCTTGTTGGTCCAGTTAATGTTCCAAACTGTTCTCCCTTTGTAGGGGATGTGCCCAATTATATGTTAACATCATTTTATATTAATTGTTTGAAAGCCCCAGTCGAGTCCATTGGATGAAAAAGGAGATGATCTCAAACACTTAACTTTGAAATGTTTTTTATCGGAACTATACATTTTAGAAAACCTATTGAAGTGTCTTAATTTGAAGCCTGTTGATTTGGATTTTCTTTTGAGCCCAGCAGATGAACAGAAGTGTTAAGCCTTGAAATCAATGGCAATGAATTGATGTGTTTCCCCCTACTTCATCCTGCTCTTGAGTCAGGCATGATTGGTCGATGGAAAATGTCCTCGTTTCTTTATGCCTTATATGGGGAGCCAGTTACCGTACAGTTTCTTTGAGAAATGGGGAATTATGTCACTGTGAGATTCTTCAAAGTGTGGTAGTGATTGGAAGCATGCTGGGGTCAAGCTATTGCGTAAAAAGTTGGAAGGGATGCATCTGAATCACGTTAGGAGTCCTGTAGTGCAAAAAGGATGTGGTATGAATCGTTATATTTATTGATACTGCAGGTTGCGTATTAGACACCCTATACTGATTAGTGTCAAATTATTATTTTCAGAATCCATCATGATTTTAAGTATTTAGTTGACTACTAACTTTATGGTCAAACTACTAATTTGGATCCTTGAAACTGCTATTTGGCATCCCTGCTTAAGGCTGACACTCTGTTTGAGTGAGAAAGATTCACAGTTCAGGTTGTCAGTGTCTGATTTTCTGGAGTCTATCATGAAAATTCTTATCAGTAATGGGAATGATCCTTTTGAACCTCCACAATCATTCCTGGAAATCTAGTCAAGCATGTCACATTTCCAGCTATGTTCATTCACATTCATATATGGATCGAAGAAATTGTATGGAGAGTTTCTGGAAGTAGAGCATCAAGACCCAGGTAAATATGTAGCTTTGTGTCATTAAACATTCTTCCAATATTGATGAGGTCGAAAGCATGTGATATTGGTTTCATCAACTGGATTATTGGTTTGTGGAGAAGTCAGCAGCAAATAAATCATGGCATGTAGACAACTGATAAAATGTGTTCTGTTAACCAGAAGGATACCTACCAAACATTCAATTCATGGAAGTTGCAAGTTTTTTGTCATGGCATGTGTTAGCTTTACAATGGATTATGAAGTTGGAATTGGGAGACCTATCTCGATGATGACTGGTAACAACCACTGGTATTGATGTCTAGACTTAAGTTTACTTGATGGGTCAGTTCGGGGCATTTTTAAGGATATCCAAAATATATAATAATTCTGAGTATGAGTCATAGTTATCATGTTATTGATAATGTTGTTTGTTTGGTCTTGTGGTGTTTTATGTTTTGTATTTAAGAAATGGGTTTCCTCGAATCCCCATTTTGAATCAGTTATTTTTCCAGGTTTGATATACACAATTGGGTCAAGATGACATGTCAGCCAAGCCAGTGAGCCAGACTACCCAATCACGTTAGTCACCTCTTATGACAAGAATGCATGAATGAAGACAAACTTTAACCTGGATATTCACGGGTGTTAGGTGTTAGCCCTCACTTGACTACTCATTCTTCTTTGTGTGCTTACTAGTGTATGCTATTGTTAACAGTATTATAGAATATCTTAGGTCAAGTCCTGGACAAATATATATTTTTTTTTTGATTGAATACATTTCCATCAAAGAGCGAAAGGAAGAAAAGTAATCTTGCTAATTTGGAAATCTGCTGTAGGCATTTGAAATTGAAGCCTCACTATTGATTAGTGTCATCATATCTTTTTCAGTATCCATCATGATTTTAAGTATATGGTTTGACTACTAATTTTATGGACAAACTACTCATTTTGACCTTTGAAAATACTTTTTGCAACACTTTAAGGTAGGAATCTCTGGACTAGGGGCTCAGAATGATTCATTCCCTTTTTTCCCCACGTAATAGTAGCTCACACTTTCCAGGACTCAATTCAACATGTTACTGTGATTACTAGCAATTCATTATATTTTTACAGGCTCTATGGTAACACCCCCTGATGACCACATTGATTCTGTATTGTACAAGCTATCTGTTTAACCAAGTGACACTTATTGGAAAGCATTATAAAATATTCAGCTAAAACATGTGTATATGAATGCCTATGGCTTTAGTGGTCTGGTGGGTTTCAGGACGAGGAAGTATAGACACCATCATCTTCCTTGTGGGTGTTGAGGACGAAACAGGCCATGCATCTTGTATTAGATGATTTTTGTATCATTGATACAAAGGTTGGAGTGTTTTAACACTGACGTTGGTTGTGGGCGTAAGTCCTATTCAAGCTTCATGTTTTCAATGAAAAGGGCTTCAATATTGCTCTACTCATTTATCTGACATTGTTCACATGGGGGCTAGATTTGAAAGGAGGCAAATTATTATTTGGTTTTTTGTTTGTTTTGTTTTTTAAATTTCTAGGGTCTGATTTACACATGTGGTTTTAGTGTTTAAGTATTGAGGATGAATGAATTCTTATCTTTCAATATAGAGAGAAAATTTCCACTGGAGAGTAAGTGTTGTAACTGCCTGCATATATGCTGAATCGTCAGAAATGATGACACACTGGACAAATATTTGTGAGTGTAAATTTTCATGTGCGTAGGTAGGTGTTTATTTTAAAATCTTACGTGCATGTGGGTCAGATTTCAAACATGATCAGGTCCAATGTCAAAGCTGAAAAACAACACCACTTTGATCTGTGGTTTAATGGTTAGCAGTCAGTTACTCTGAGGCTGCTGAATTTGACAAAATTGTTATTTGTCAGGCTTGTAATTTGTCTTGGGAGGCTAAAATAATCGGTTAAGGTCACCATAACTGATAATATAGTGATCTGATCCTCCACAAGGACTTGACAAGAGTCAAGATTTCCACACTGTGACGGATCACTTTGTGTGACCACCAGCTGAATCACTGTCTTACTCATTACCGATGCTGCTTCTCTCAGGCTAGGCTTAACTCATTGCTGAGTAAGCTGACCACTGGTCAAAGGGAGACTTCCTGAATGGGGATGGATCTACCTTGAACTGCATGATGGATGTGAAGTGCTTGTGTCTGTATTTTAGGAGGAAAGGTAGTTTGTGGATGTTGTTTGTTCATGTTAACTGTTTTCGTTGTGTGCTTGGATAAGAAAATATGGGATTCTGATATTTTTTAAAACTGGATATTCATTGGCATCACAGAAAAAAATCTGGTTTCAATTTGGATGGTAAGTTTTATTTTGAAACAGTTTTTGAATGCTTTATTTTCAAAATGTTGGAGCCAGGCTAACATTTTCAATTAAATGTTTGTAAGGAAACCCAGTAGCATCAATGTAAGGTTGGTAAACAATTACATGATTAGATGATTGTTTTTATGGGGCAGTTATCCATTACATGATTAGATGATTGTTTTTATAGGGCAGTTATCCTTTGTGTGCAACATTAGCTTGTACATGTTATCCTATATGTCTTGTGTGGGTATACAAAGCCTCATGGTAAATATGAAAGTCAAGGGGTTTCAGACATAAAAGGCCTTTACAAACTGTTGTCGAGGACCCCAGACTAAGGTGATGTTTCATTGATTTCTGAGTCAAGTAGTCGACATTTCTAGGGAGAGAATTTGAGCTCCGAGTATTGTAGAACCCTGAAGTAGAAGAATGCATACATAGAGAACTTTATGTACTTACTGTTGACAAATAGGAGTCATAACTTGTATATGTGATGGAAAAATCAACCGAATCTTTGGTAATCAGTGAATTCTATTTATCATTTTCATATGGCTGTTGTCCGTTAGGGAAAGATGTGTGAATATGCAGAAAATTGTCATTGCTGTTTGGACCAAATCAAATAACGTGTTAACTCCTTTCAGGGGAGGGGTTGGGAGTTGTATTTACATGTGCTGAGAAAAATTGCTTCACTTGACCTGTAAATTGTAATGGAAACTTTGACTTACGGGTCTGGGTGGTCACGTGCGCTGACTTGGGTGACACGCCATTGTATTCCAACTGCGTAGATTGATGCTCATGCTTTTGATCACTAGATTGTCTTGTCCAGACCCGATGGTTTACAGAACATTGTCATATGGCTTTAATATTGCTGAGTGAGGTGTAAAACTAGACTCAGTGACTTGAATAGTTTTACACTCACTCGCTCAGTCACTTACAGCTTTGGACTGGTGATGAATTTATTCTGAATCTTGTACTATAGGGCTTGTATTGATCAGACATCTAGTAAATATATTCTGACTCATTCACTCAGATATCACGATACCTGATGTCATGACATTGGGATTTGTCTGGTATTCTGGGCTGAGATTTGTCTGGTATTCCAGACCAAGTGTCCTTGATAGGCTAAGAGAGAGAAAGTATTTTGTACAAAAATAATTATTTTGTAAGTAATGATAAACTGATTCTTATTCTTCATTACAATTTTATTCAGTTCAAGCATTCCTTGTTTTAATTGGGACCATTATCAGCGCTATACATTTCGCCTCCTCAAAATATTAGTTAAATTTTATTGACATGAACTAAGATTTTTAAAGTTCCAATTATAGAATATCTACTGGCATTTCCTGGAGATATAGGCTGGATTTTGACTTTTTAGCCAAATAGGATAACTTCACATTACATTGAATAAGATACATTATTTAATTTACAACTTCAGTCATGTTTTCAGATTATGTTTTCGTGGAAAAAATTGTTCTTGCTAACTGTAGCCTTCTGAAAAGTGATCGACAACCAGTTTGTGTTTTACTTAAACGACTGAATATTTTTTTTGCTTTACGACATAACCATGCACTGAATCGATGATTGGTGGAATTGTGGTGCTGTAGCAGGCGTGTGTCATGTTTGGTTTAGATTTGACCTGGAAGGAACTGCTAGGTCACAATGAATTATTTATGAGAATATGATGAGTCCAGAGTGTACTCTCATTTATGAAATTTACTTCTGGTAATTCAGTTTATTCGCATAAACATTTGTTATACATTTGTGTGTGGAATATGTCAGGGAAAGATAAGTATGTGCACAAGTCGGCTAGCCCAAGACAACTGAAAAACCCATCTGTTTGGCCTATGTTATGTAGTGTATGTTGGGGTAGACAAGTGGTTAAAGTGTTCGCTTATCATGTTGAAGACCCAGGTTTGATTCCCACATGTGCCCATATGATGTTGCTGGAATATTGCCGAGAGTCATGATAAACCTGACCAACACACTGTCATCTTGCCATTTTAAGTGAACCTGATGTTTGTAATAAGCTGTAGATAAGCTAGATTTGACTGCGTGTGCCCTTTCTTTTATATTGGGATGGTGGGTTAGCCCACTGGTTTAAGTGTTCACTCGTCATGCCAAAGGTCCAGGTTCGATTCCCCACATGGGTGCAATGTGTGAAGCCCTTTGTTTGGTGCCCTGTGTTTTGATATTGCTGGAATTTTGCTGAATGTGGGGTAAGACTAAATTCACTTGCTCACTCAATTCCTTGTGTGTGCACAAATATTAGTATGAATTATACCAATGGCATGACCAGAAACCATGAATATAAATGAATATTTGTTATGCACTTTAGTCAGTCCTGTTGAAGTATGCTTACCAAGCACAAAGCTATTACCCTGGTCAATGGATCAGCTTACATTCAGTTGTCTTTCTCAACTCCCAGGGGATCATACAACCCAGGCTGTGTGAACACAGGAAGATTGTTAGGAAGACTGTGTCTAAACTGAAAAACAGTTTCAGAGCCTTCACAGTCACACAGGAGTAGAACAAGATATTTTATTGTCAATCAGTTCTACCATATGATATGTTGTTAACGGTTTCATGTCAATGGGATGTCTCGTGTCCTTGTATCAGATGTTGACATTTTTGTTTGTTGCTGTTATTTTATTACTAGCACATCAGTAGAACTTTCATTAATCAACTACTGTTAGGGGAAGTTTTACATCAGGAAGCAGGAACATGTTATGGAAAAAAGCTTGATCCCTCAGGCAGCTATCTTGCCTGGAGCAGATATCATTACGGCTTGCTGATTGTTTTATTGACTTTTGACAAGACATTCCTCTATATTTCATTTACACATTGGAGACAAATGATATTGTGATGTTTTGCAAAATGTCCAGGAAGATATCCAACATTCTAGCATTGAAATTGCTCATGATTGTCCACTTTTGTTTTTTTTTCAGTTGCTTGTATATAAAACAGTTCACTAATACTATGAAAACATGATTAATAGTGTGTGGTAACTAGTGAAGCCATTATGAGGTGAATATGACTCATATCATAAAAATATTATCTACAAATATGAATGCAGTGAATGTTTTTTGTTCTACGTGAATAATTACTTTATGGGAAAATGCAGGACACAAGAAATGGGCTTCACACATAGCACCAGTGGGGAATCGAACACAGGTCCTCTGAACAGCTAGTCTGCTGCACCTTGGCCTACATTCCTGAAGCCATCTTTACTAAGGTTGACCTTAACTCCCATTCTTTAACACTGTACTAAGGTTACCTTAGTGACTTATGATCACCTTGATGCTTTGTGAAGGGAGGCCCTTATCTTTTGATTTGGAGACATTATTGAACAATTTAGGACCAATTATTTGAGTGTATTCCTTGTTCTGCTTGTTATAGAGATTCTTTTTCTGGATACGAAAGTAATGGGAGTAAGACTGCTTCATGCCAAGTTAACCCGTGAAGTACGGCGTTACGACGATCTTCAGTAACAGGATTGAGTGGTCAGACTCACTGACTCGCTGAAACATGTCATATCCCAATTGTGTAGATTGATGCTCATGATGTTGATCACTGGATTTATTTACAGACTGCTGCCAAGTTGCTGGAATGTAGCCAAGTATGGCGTAAAACCAAACTCCCTCACTTCCTCATGCCAACTGAATGGTACACTTTTACTCACGGAAATTGTTGTTATGCCCGTCCATGTAATTGGTAATGATATCCAATCACAATATTCAGTGGTCTGTAGACCCCAGGGAATATGGTGGAATTAGAACAGTGTGGTGCATCATTGTAGGGAGAATGAGTCAACCCAGGTCAGTCTTGGTCAGGGAGATCATTGTTTCATGGACAAACAGGCTCAGGTGTAACGGTCAAGCAGAGGTGGTTTGTGACTCTTCATAATTGCTTCACTAAATGAGCAGATGACTCGGACATGGTCTTAGTGAGAAATATTCATAGCTTGTCTGAGATCTGCTTGTAGCAGTGTGTACGTATTTGTACTGTCAAAAGCTAATTTCAGTAAAAATTTGTTTTAGAAAATGGTCCAATAATAAGCCGATTCTGCTTGACTATATTAAGTTAAAATGGACAGAGGCTTCAGATATGTGGTTGCTGACGGTTGTCCAAACTCAAGTCTGCAAGATCTGTGATTCATGATTGCCACTTTGGTGTAGTGGTTAGAGTGTCTGCCTAGAGAGCGGAAGGTGTAGGTTTGATCCCTGGATGTGTCGTACCAAAAGATGTTTAATATAGTACTTGTTGGTCTCAGTCTGGAGCTTGGCATTAGTGAGTACAGCAATGACTGGTCGGCTTGGAGTAGTATTATGTGTCAGAGTGGGGTCATTAAGCATAACTGACTCATGGTATCTCAGTGAGCTAGCACTCGCAAACCACACATACACAGGCACACATACACAGGCATGCATGTCGTCATATGTGCAAAATATTCTTATGTGTGACGTTAAACCCTATTTCACCTCACATCACCTGAAATTCTTATGGACACTAACTCCCAAATAGCGTCCATACAGTGACTTTCAGCTTTTGTTTGAAAGTACTCGAGGATGAGGGTTGTTTTCATCATGTGATCATTGAATGTAGCTGACAATCATTTTGTAAATTGGTGTTACTGCACCTCTCTGTGTTATGCAGGTGCAGGTGTGCTTCACTATCTGATTGGTGAAAAGAGTTTTAAGATACTAACTTATTGAGTGCTTCAATTGTTTTGAGGCTTAATTTTTTTTAAAAAAACAAACTCAAACCAATGTTTAAGTAGAGAATGTTTAATGTTCAAAACTGCAACCCACCTGTAAGATTCACTTACATTGAACTTGATTTTTCAGATGAGGATCCCCCTCGTGGATGCTTCAAGATGGCCGAAGAAGTAACTGTGACAGCAAAATATGACTATCACGCTGAAAACAGCCAGGAACTGGACATAAAGAAGAATGAGAAACTGACTCTGTTAGATGACAGCAAGGATTGGTGGAAAGTCCAGAACAGTTCCAACAAGTCTGGATTTGTGCCATCAAACTACGTCCGACGTATCAAACCCAAAGCATCAATATTCTCCAGTCTTAAAAGCCTTGGGAGGAAGAAAAGTGATGCTGCAAAGAACTCAGCTTGTCCATCACCGGCGACGCTGCGTAATGGTGATGCCAGGAGTAATGGTCCTCTTCACCCAAGTGGGAGTTCCACCAGTAGTCAGCCTTGCCATGAAGCAACTCCTGCCACTGCCAAATATCACTACACGTCCCAACGAGAAGATGAAATTTCTCTTGTGAAAGGGGAACATTTAATTGTGCTAGAAAAGTCCAATGACGGCTGGTGGAAGGGCCAGAAGAACGACAATTCCGTGGGCTGGTTCCCGTCGAATTACGTGTTGGTGGATTCCGAGGTGGACTACTGCACTGCCGCCACGGCCGAGTCCATGATGAATGATTGTATTGAGGTAGTGACCACCCTCTACCCCTTCACGGGGAAGAACAAGGAAGAGATGAGCTTTGACAAAGGCCAGAGACTTGAAATAATCGACAAACCTTCGGAGGATCCTGAGTGGTGGTTTGCTCGGAACTCTAGAGGCGACATGGGGCTGATTCCGCGGAATTATGTGCAAAGTGTAGAGGAGTGTGATGGTGATCGAGGCACGAGCATGAGCTCCTGTACCCCCCAATCACAGTCCACAAGTAGTCTGTCTAATGCTTCATCTCTGGGCATCACGGGTGGGCGGAGGCAGTTCCATGTGTCGGGACCCCTTCAGGATAAGGATTGGTACTTTGGGAAAATTAACAGGCCTCAGTGTGAGGAACTTTTATCCAAATACGCCGAGGATGGTGACTTTCTTATTAGGGACAGTGAATCTGCCGTAAGTATTGGGAGGACACTTATGTGTGGTTGTGTCGGATTCCAGGATAGGGTCCTGTGTTTGATGTGATCATCCTGTGTGTGTTCACTCAGGTTTTCATGGATCCTTAATCAACCCTGAGATCTTGAACTCTTATATGGATCCTGTATTTTCATGGATTTCATTTGGATTAGGTGTTCCACAGATCATTTTTCTTCCAGAATTGTTTCATACAGATACATGGATCATTTGGGATCCTGGGAGATACTTGGATTATATAGGGTCCAGGAAAGTATATGAGTCATATAGGATCCAGGGAAATGCATGGATCGTGTAGGATTAGGGAAATACAATGATCATATGTGATCCATTGAAATGCATGGATCATAAAGGTTCCAAGGAAATACTTGGATCATAAAGTATCCTGGAAAATACATGGATCATATAGGACCTAGGGAAATAAAGTGGATCGTATGATCAAGGGAAGTTCATAGTTAACATGGGATCATTCTTGGAACATTTAGATACAGAGCTGAATCAAGGTCCAGTGGTATTCATAGATTATATACATTACAAAGGTGTTCATAGATCCAACATGGTCTGGAGGTATTTATGGATCATGCCAAAGCCATAGGTATTCACATTTTTTGCATTATCTACAGGTATATTTTTCTCATATAGGTTCCTAGGAAGTTCATAGGTAATGTGAAATCCAGAGGAATATTCGTGGATCATTTAGATTTAGAGTTGGATTGGGATCCAGTGGTACTCATGGAAAGATAAGGATTCACAGGTATTCATGGACCATGCATTTATCTTGAGGGATTCACATGGTTCATGAATCGTTATTTCACTCCAGAAATATTTGTGGATTTCACAAAGCCAGGAGGTACTGATGTATCATATACAGGCATTCTTAAATCCTGCCTGATCCAAAGGGATTCATGTACAATATGAGATCCAGAGATACTGAAGTTCTGTACACAGGTCGAGGTTTACAGGGTTCATACAGAATACGGATGTATTTATGGTGAATAGGCATCCCAAAGAAGAAATTTCTTTTACTTCACTGGGGCCATAGGGTAGTCTTATGGTTAACGCGTTCACTTGTCATGCTGAGGACCAAGGTTATATTCGGCACTTGGGTACAATGTGTGAAGCCCATTTCTCATGTCCCTCAGTGAACTTGAACTCTTATATGGATCCTGTATTTTCATGGATTTCATTTGGATTAGGTGTTCCACAGATCATTTTTCTTCCAGAATTGTTTCATACAGATACATGGATCATTTGGGATCCTGGGAGATACTTGGATTATATAGGGTCCAGGAAAGTATATGAGTCATATAGGATCCAGGGAAATGCATGGATCGTGTAGGATTAGGGAAATACAATGATCATATGTGATCCATTGAAATGCATGGATCATAAATTTCTTTTACTTCACTGGGGCCATAGGGTAGTCTTATGGTTAACGCGTTCACTTGTCATGCTGAGGACCCAGGTTATATTCGGCACTTGGGTACAATGTGTGAAGCCCATTTCTCATGTCCCTCGCTGGAATATTGCTGAGAGCAGCCTAAGACTAACCTTACCAACTCATTTGACTGTGTCAGTGGTTAAGATGGTAATATCTGCTGAAGTTCAAAGTGCTGATACTGAGACTTGGAATGTAGTTTAAATACAACCGTGAAAATAGGTGTGAACCAGATAGTCTTCGCCCCAAATGACAAGGCTCTGAAAGAATCAATGATAAGGTTCTTAATAAAGTTCAAGTAAGGACAAGGGGAGGTAACAGCATCTGTTCAGCAGTTCTCCAGCCTCAGATTGAATTCAGCCTAAACATGCCCTGCCTAGTGTTTACACAGATAGACATCAAACTGTGTCATATTTTCCTGACTCGAGTCATATCTGGAGCTCCCCCATAATACAAGTAGTCAAAGGAGAAGAGCTTGAGGTTCACTGAGGACAGAATGACAGTTTGAACTGTGTTGAAAACATTGGAGGAAGGCAAGGGATAGGCAACGATAAAATATTCACTCTCATGCAGATGACTTTTCTTCTTTTCCCACTTGTGGAAATAGTGTGAATCCCATTTCTAAAGCCCCACCTTGATGATATGTAATAACATGGCAACATTAAACAATACTAATTCACTCTGAATTGTACTGTTACCTGTCGTAAGAGTCGGGATTGGGTTGTCAGACTCGCGAACTTGGTTAGCATGTGTCATCGTATCCCAATTGTGTAGATTGAATCTCATGCTTTTCGATCACTAGATTGTCTGATCCAACCTGATTATTTACAGGCCACTGCCATATAGCTAGAATATTGTTGAGTGGGGCATGAAATTAAACTTAATGAATTACTCATATATCTTTTTTTAACATATATCCTTTTGTACATACATCCTTTGTTGTGTTTCAGGCTGGCCAGTATACAGTTGTATTGAAGGCGCCCAATAGAAACAAACATTTTCGTGTTCATGTTAAAGATGGCGAGTACCAAATAGGCCAACAGACTTTCACGTCTCTGGAACAGTTGATAGATCATTACAAGAGACATCCTATTTACAAACAGGAGTCGGAAAAACTCTACCTTGTCAAACCTTTTGTAATGCAAGCCGATTTCTGACATCTTGATGCACAGATGTGATTTCTTAATCTGGTCATCGTGGTCTGCCGTGGTCACCCACGGTTAGTGGACGAACAGTTGCATCACTGGGAGTACGGAACAGAACTGCTCAGTGTGAAAATAACATGCCAGGAGAACAACTCAGAAATGGAAGAGGAGAAATGAACTTGCTGATGTTTTTTTAAATATGAAAAAGGGCGTATGCTCCTTCTACTTAAGATATGTAAGACGCAGAATCTCGATTTGAAACGACTGTTGTCATGTATTTAACCAGCTTTATTGTTATTATCGATAGAAATGTTTGATTGACATGTATTGCAGCAGCTTTTACAATGAAAGAGCAGTAGCAGTTCTAGAGGGTTGGCTCAGTATTCTTTGCTGATCAGATTTATTTAAATTTGATAACTAGATGGCATAGTAGAAACGATGTCATTTCCTAATTTTCATTACTATTTTCCCATTAGTGATGGCTGGTGATAACTGATACAGTCTTTTGTAAAGGTCAGTGACATGTTAATAGAGGATGCAATAGGGTAGCCTAGTGGTTAATGCGTTGGCTTGTCACGCCAAAGACCCACTTCAAATCCACATGTGGGTACAATGTGTGAAGCCCATTTCTGGTGTCCCCGTTTGTGATGTTGCTGCAATATTCCTGTAAGTGGCGTAGAACCAAACTCAGTCAGTTAATAGAGAATTCTTTTGTTTAAGGTAAGAGGATTTGACAGATGTAAGTATTTTGGGTTCAGATTCCAGTCCCAAAGGAGAAAGTCTCAATGAATTGGTTTATTTTTGTTTTATTGTTTTACTTGGAAGTCTCTACCAACAGTATCTCAGCGTTGTCAAACTCTACTGCTCTTTCATGGAACAGACCTTCATATAGATGGCAAGGTAATCCCAATATTGAGGCAGACTTGATACTGCCTCCAGTAGAATCTTTATTAAGTGACCAGTCAAAATATATCAGTCATCATCATCGTCATCGTCATCATCATCGTCATCATTGGCACTACTGTTTCTCACACCTGCTGTATGGCTGTTGGTTTTGTGCTGCATTAACTCACCATGAAGCATATCTTGGTTCTGTGCAGCATGAACTTACCATGAAGTGTGGCTGTTGGATTTGTGCCGCATGAACTCACCAGTGCTGTATGGCTGTTGGTTTTATGCAGCATTGACACACCATGAACCATGGTCGTTCTGTTTAATGCTTCATGAACTCGCCATGAAGCATGGATGTCATTTTATGCTGCATGAACTCACCATGAAGCATATCTTGGTTTTATGTAGCATGAACTCACCATACAGCATGGCTGTGAGTTTTATGCAGCATGAACTTGTATGGTTTTATGCAGCATGAACTCACCATGAAGCACGGCTGTTAGTTTTATGCAGCATGGACTCACCATGAAGCATGGCTATTGGTTTTCTGCCCCATGAAGTCAGCTGTGCAGTGTGGTTAGTAGTTTTATGCTGCAAGAACTAACTATTCATTGAGCCCTAGTCTTTTGCACATGTATGTTATATAGATTTGAAATGTAATCTACATAAGTATCAAAACCTTTCGTTGAGATTCTTAATGAGGGCATGAGAAGATTGTAATATATAAATTATTGATTGTGAACTGACTGTCATAAATCGTGTTTGTCCATGAGATATTGAAACGTCTTTGCCGCAGATATTCAATCAAATATTATTTTCAATTAAAATTGTTTAAGCGGAATACAGTTGTTTCTAGGAGCACATTCAAACTTTTATAAACTGTGTTTAATCCAGATGGGATTATGTGTGGAAATGTTGAAGGCATGACTTAGTGAAACGGGAACAGACCAGGGAAGTTACGAACAGGGAAGTATTCCTGTATCCTGCATTTGCGGGCTGAAAGATACTAAAGATTCTTGTAATTCTCCATCTGACTTCCTGCGGCCATAATTTAATCAAAATGGATTGTTCTTGGAATCGACTATGTGGACCTGATCATAATGAAACATGGTGAGTTGGTGAAAGCTTGTAAGGGAATGGTTCTAGAAGTGTCCTTTAGTTTGATAATGGGCTAAAACTACAAACAGGACTTTTATGGGAAAGTTTATTAGTGTAACATAAAGGACACGGTGTGCATTTGCATGTGTCATTATGAGTTAGGCTAACAATTTTGAGCATCACATTTGTCCTGAGGTAGTGTCATCACAGATGCACTACCAACTTTACTTCACAAGTCAGAAAATAGGTTAAATTTGTTGAGTGAACAGACTTGTTTATTGAGTGAACAGACTTCAAGGGAACACTTCAATCTCAGAAGTATCTGTCTCAGAAATATTGACAGGAGTGAACTCATTAAAGGTGCAGCTTTGGATATATGACTATTCTTCTGTACAATACATGTCTCAAGCTGAAAAATAATGTCTTCATTAATATAAACTTGTATGAGTAGTGCATATTTTAAATATTTCAACATTTTATATTTTTGTCAGAACCATATTGTGGGGATTAATTAAAATCCAAACCAATCTTCCATATGATGGAAGGGCTGATCACGTAGCTGAGTGGATAAAGTGTTGGCTGATGATGCATGAAGACTGGGTTCGATTCCCCACATGGGTACAATATGTGAAACCCATTCCTGGTGTCCCCTACCGTGATTTTGATGGAATATTGCTAAAAGTGGCGTAAAACTAAAGTGACTCATTTTCGACTCTGTTAATCTGAAAAAAACAGGAAAGACTTCTTTCAGACAGGTACTGCTATGAATCCGTACATGTATGCCAAGAGGTTAATGCATATTGATGCTTTTCCCTTTTTCTGAGGGGGAGGGGGTGGGGGTGGGGGTGGGGGTGGGGAATTCTCTTATTATGTTTTATTTCCTAGAGTTTGCATCTGTAAAAAGTTATGTAGTTAAGAGGAAGTGTTTGCTTGAATTAACAAGTTTAGTAAATGTAAAATGTCAGATATTATTGTCATTGTAGCCCTAAGAACCCTCGATCAAATGGATGAAACTCACCTGTAACTGTGGAAGGAAAGAGTATAAAAAGAGCTTATTACGTGTTCTCATAAATTGGTAGCTGTTGAACTGAACAAAGTATAGCTCTCATCCATATAAACAATATTTTAATATCGCTAGAAACGCTATATGACCATACTCCCTCATTCACTCGTTCATATGCTCTTTTCTCAACTTTCATGTCTATTTTTTTTCAAAACAGTTCTTGGCTCTTAAATATTCCATTATCCTCACGTCATTTTGTCTGTTTTAGAGTATGCAGTGATATATTCAAAACAGACATACATTATTGCTGATGAGGAAATAAAATAAATAATAAAATTTCATCATTGAAATCCAAAGAGTGTAACAGCCAAGGTATTTGATTGTCTTTCATGTCCCACCTTCTTCAGCATTAGAACGAATAATGTTTTATGCCAGTCAGTTCCCTCTGTGAAATATATCAGCTGAACTGACGTCTATAGCTGTCAATGGTGCTTCGTCCTCCACTGCCTTGCTAGCTCCAGGCTGCTTCGTGACGCTAATTTCAATCCAGTCTTTGTACATTTCGCATTGTTGATAGTCTGACCATATGACCAAAATGTCTCCTGTGAATGTTGCAAGTTTGTGTGTGACATATTTTTGATGAACTTTGATATGAAAAATTGAACTTGTCATTTGTCTTTAAATGTTTCTAATTTTTTTAATGTTAGAAGGAATTTTATTCATGGAGGTAGTCAAGAGTTTAGGTGTATACTCACACTATACTAATTAAATGGTTCAGTTAATGTGTGTGTGGGGTGTGTAGCATAGTTTGTGGTTAAAGCATTCACATGACACCCCAAAGACCACAATTTGATTCCATGTATTGATACAGTGTTCGAAGTAGGGTTGGCAATCCATATAGACAATAAAGGTCGATGATCTTAAACAAAATATCAATTGAATGAAAATCGGGAAAGTATCTTTTACCAAATGTGCCCTGAAAGACTGAAGGAAAGAAATGTATTTCACACCTGTGTTGACATGTGTATGTATGGGCTTTTTACATAACAGCATCCTGAACATAATTTAGAAGCAACTCATTAATAAAAACCTATCTTTGTCTTTTGTGTGAATAGACTGAAACTGTGTCACAGAAGTTTATATACAAAATTATCAATGACATTATTTTCAAATTGATGATCAGTCGTAATTTTTCACGTTGACAATATTTCTAATTATCAGTCTGTTTAGCCAGCCCTAGTTTGGCAGCCATTTCAGATATTGCTGGACTATTTGCCCAAATCAGTGCAAAACCATACTCATGAAGTCATTATTGGCGCCACTGTCCTCATATTGCAGAAATAATGTTTTAAATTGTCACACCTATACTCCCCGTTACTGTGAACAGTTTTTGGTATAAAGTTTTTGCTCATCACGCTTGCGACCCAGGTTTGATTGCCAACATGGTTTCAGTGTGTGAAGCCCATTTCTGGTGTCGCCTATCGTGATGTTGCTGGAATATTGTTACAAGTCGCTCATGCGGAACAAGTTTGCTGGCTTGCTTTATGAAACATTTCATGTCATATGCAGTTCATTGGGAATTGAACTTCTCAAATTTATGTCACTGTTCCATCTAACTATGTGCAGCCCTGACGATTTAGGATTTATGTATTGAAAGTTATCAAGCAAATAGCATCCAAACAGTTGTCACATTTACCATTGATCATCGTCAGTACTTCATAAGTTTGGGAACATTCGATTCTCCCATCTTCTGACTACAGCTACTGTGTGCTGAAGTTGAGATATGTCTGTTTAGTTGAAAAGAATCATAAAATTATGCTGTGTATAGATCAAATAAGTCAGATAAACTTACTTTGAAGGAATATCCCATGCTTGCCTTACTTTGAAATTTGGCGGGGAGCATGTTGAGTGTTGTGTGTTTTTTGAGATAATTGCCAGTGTTATCTAATCACCCATTAATCTAAAGTGAGATAGTTCTGTAGACTTGTCACATGACCCGGGTTTGATTCCTCACAGGGGTACAAGGGATGAGGCCCCTTTCTGGTGTCCCCTGCCATGATATTGCTGGAATCTTCCTGAAAATGGAGTAGCCTAGTGGTTCGCTTGTCATGCTTAAGACTAGGGTTCGATTCTCCACATGGGCACAATTAGGGAAAAGCCCATTTCATGTGTCCCCGTCTGTGTTATTCCTGGAATATTGTTAAAAGCAGACAAAAAACTGAACCCATTTACTCACTGAAACCAAGTTTTTTGTAGAATTTTATTTGTAAATGATAGTCTTGCTGTTTTGGTTGCTGGAGAACAAAAGTGTTTACAAACCTGTGAAATACTGACCATATCGATTGAGGGTTCTACATACTAGTATTTTCCTTACAATATCAGCATGCAAAATTCATTGGAACAATTGTAATCTAATGTCAATGGGATGATGCATTGGTCATTAATAGGTTTTAAATCTGCTTCATATGTAAACTGGCTAATTTGCTTTGCTCTCAACCAAAGACTTATTTCAAGTATTACAACAATGAATGGCTTTGTATAAACTGCACCATTTATTACTTTTTTTAATTAAAAAAAAATATTTTTCAGCTTTTTAAAGAAAATTTCAGTTAATGTTAATTTAGTTGCTATATCATCAGACTGGGCAAGTAAAGTTTTGGTTCAGTTAGGTCCTGTAATCAGATATGGAAATTAATGTTTTGAGTTCAAGACTAATACCAAATGGCATCAATTTCAGCTGCAATGTATTGATGTAAATATCAGCATTTGTGAAATAGACAACAGCAGTTGTCATTACATGTCAGTAGGTTGTTGACGTAGCATTTGTCACTGACAATAATTCTTACTGCATAATTATATGGAGAAATGGAGTTTTCAAAATGTGCCTGAGTTCTGTGATGATGCCACAAGTTGGACCAACTCTTTTTGTATGTAGAAGTATTTGTGATTTCTCACAAGCCGTTCAGAGAATGGTCAGTTGTTCTGCTTGATGTCAAAATGTGAAGTTTTGTAGTGTTCTTGTAACGGAATCTTGTACGTAACAGAACACTTAAGATCTAATGTTAGAACTGTTTAAAGAATCCTAGAATTTCACTGGAATATGCCTTGAGCGCGGAATACAATAGCGCCAGAGATGTAAATTGAATTCTGTCTTTCTTGTTGAACATCACATAAGCATGAGAAGGAAACCGAGACCTAAATCTTGATTCAACTTGTGGACAGGATGAAACTAAACCTGGACATGCGAACACTTCAAGTCAGTTAAGTACATCAAGTCCCTTCATCAACAATTATTTTTGTGATTTTCATGAATTTGTTAAAATTTGTTTGCAGAAACCTGTTAATAAGGTCTGCAGACACTCCAGTAGTAGGAATGATAATAGAGGATTCTTTGTTTGATCAGAGGTTGAAAGAAATTAGTAGTTAAGGTGCCAAAATTTGGATATTTGATGTCAGGTCATAGAAAGTGCTAACCACTGCAAATTTTGGAGGGTCATAAAATTCTGAAACAAATTCAGTATTGTTAAGTGAAACGTATACAAACAGTGTCAAAGAAATGTCACCTATAATTTCATTCATTGACAACTTGTTTAGACTTGTGATGAACCTGACAGATTTTGTGGTGCGGTAAGTTTTAGTTAAGATCAAATTAGTCATACTAATGATTACTTGAGTAATTAGACACACTATTGATCATGTAATTTTTCAAGTGTTTAAGCCCGCTGTTGCTGGAATATCATTGGAAGCAGTGTAAAATCACACTCACTCAAGTAACTGTTTCAGCTCTAATGTCCTCGACTAGGTAGATCAGAGTTGAAATGTAAAATCTGATGTCCAGTGTTCAAATTTGTTTCCGAATTAAGGTTGTAATGTTGACATTTCTCGGTTTCCTTCACACAGGAACAAGTAGCAGTCATTGCATGGTGTACTGTCATTACGTAATGCTCAACAGGGTTTTAATTATTGCTGAATATATTGCATGTTTGTATGTGGATTACTCACAGTGACAACACTGTGGAATAGAATAACCAATGAAATGGTTTTTAATAACTGTCAATGGAAGCAGCTTTTATTTCATATCTTTGAGTTAGGATTTTAGAAGTGGAGTTGAACATATTTATTCCAGTCTACACCTTCTTGCCAGGAATGATGATTCTGTGTGGGGTTTTTGGAAAAGTTTAGGGGTGTACCGATTCTTGTCACGACAATGGAATGATCGTAATTTTTGCATCCTTAAGAACATTGAGGTTGATGGCTTGTGAGCAAGGAAATATATATACTGAAGGGGAATAAGATAAGGAAGATGATTATACTGATTGATATATTCAGAGAAATGCTCAATGTACTTGAGAGAGGTTATCGGGAAAACTGTTCTTATACTGATAAAATGAAATAAGGGATCATGAACATTTTGGGGGAATTTTGAAAGAATGGGTAGACAATGGCAAAGTACCCCAAAATATTCATGATCCCCATATCTTTCTTTTCAAAACTGAAATTCTGTGCACATTATGTGTTGAACAATCTTTGTTGTGTTCTTGTTAACATGTTTTTCATACCAAGACTTTTGTTCGCTCCTCTCCATTAGTTAAGTTTTTCGTGACAGTTAAAGAGTTTTCCACTTTAACCACGTAAAGTTGTGTTGGTGAAGTAAAAGCCTTCAGTATAAAACGCATATGAAATGCATAAAACCTCTAATATACCAAACAGCAAAAAAAATGCAGTTTTTAAAACAATTTAGTCGTAAACGTTAACTTTAATGTTTTAAGCATGACAAAAAGTCAGAGTTGCATATCTTTTGCTGTTCAGTATAGAAATGGTGTGATGGTTGTATTTCACTTTGTAGAACGAATATCATGAAAATATCGTTACACCCCTGAAAAGTATGTTAGATCAAAGTCAGTCACACAATCAAAATCCAACGGGTACTAGAACTGATATTATTTACCACAAGCTTAGATATGTTTTAACTCCAGTGTCCATGTTCTCCAGATACATTAAGCATTCATCATCTGGGAGTGTTTTAAAGATGGCAGACCCTTAAAGCTACAAGGGTCAAGGGTCAAGGGTCACAGTTGTGCATTTTTAGAATTTAGGTGATTTTAATCATATATATATACATTGCTGACTCCTGTCTTTATCTAATGATACAATGCATGCTATATATACATGTACATAACCCACCACTGTCTGTCACCAATGATTGACAGATACTGACACCTTTGTCCATTTCACATATCCGTAGATCATTGAAACACCTGCTAGTTCTGTGGATGGCTGTGTTGAAGAATTAAGGATTTGATGCATATGTTCTGTCACTGTGGAAACAAATATGAGGCTGAAATTTAGAAATGTTACCTGGCAATCTTTCAGTCTGATTTTTTGGTTGTGTGGGTTTTTTTCTAGTTGTCTCAGTCTGTCAGAGGATAATATCAAAATATTTAGAACATGCTTTTATGAAAATAAGTCACCAAATCAATTGGAAGTTACAAAAGGGAGGATTTAACCTCTTCTTACGTGTATAAAGCAAAAAAAATCATAGTTTTCACTGAATGTTGAAAATACCTCATATGACCTTTAAGAAAATGAGTGACCTCATCATTTGTTTCCATGGCATCTTGATTTTCATATTCATCAGAGTTTTCTTTCAAATATTATCTATAAACAGATCTATTTGCTCATTGATGCGTTCATTGTTTAACCTGCTTGAGAAGGAAAACGTAATTGAATTCATGAATAGTGTGATTTTTCAACGGTGTATCTTTGATAATAAGACAGGCATTATCTAGGCGTTATAAACCTCTGACATTGGTCCCAGTAGAAACCCAGCCCAGCCACTGAAGTCCAGAGCTGACAGTCTCAGATTTAATATCATTGGTCCGTTCTGGACTGTGGTCAGTTGAGATGATCTCGGGAAGAATTAGGCAAGTGATTTCTCCCCAGTAACAGCTTCTCTGTTTGCTGTCCTTGTCTTGCTAATTTTCGTTTTATTTCGCTTTTTAGCAAGGCTTTGTTTTCTATATAAATAATGTTACGCCAGCATGCTCTTCTTCTGATTTTAAACATGTTGCATGAGGAATTTCCTAAATTTTCATCCCAAACTATAATTGTGGCAACATAATATTAGAGATTTATGCACTGACCCCACCAACACATTACCTTAGAAAAGTTTGGTTGAAAAGTATGGATTAATTGATCGATATACTTCCTATTTCATCCTTAAGACAAATATCATAAGGTTTTTGAGACAAACATGTAGGTTCACTTCAGCATATAAGACAGAATGTTGGACATGTTTCTCTTGTAGAGCATTTTCCTTCACATGCAGGTTGATGTTCATGGCTCAAGGCCACAATCAAAGGGAAGCAACTGTAGTGATGAGAAGGCAAGCATACCTCCAATAGGACATTGTGCATGATATAAATTTGCTTCATACCTTGTGGCTGTTGCAAGCTTTTTAATGCTGCTGCTGCTGCAGTTATTGCTGTCACTGCAGTTGTTACTGTCGCCTGATCAACCATTCAGAACTTGACCTGATGTAGTGATCTGTAGTCTTTGCAAGAAAATGTAGCTATCAAGGTTGGTCACCCTACGATTTTGCGGAACAATTGTACATTTACAAATCAGTAGTCACTAATGCTGAAGGAGGGATGTGGCATTTAGTAAGAACACCAGGACTAATATGTACAGTTTTATTATTTCATAGAAAACAGGGAGATAAGCTAGTTTATAGATGTGAAATTCGTCCTATTTTCGGTCAGGCTCTGAATGGTGTCCCATGTTGACAGCGATGTTGCCGATGTCCGCCTGCAGCTAGCAGAGACTGCAGGTACCTGGATATACCACCATTATTGATCATTTCAAGTAATTTATTTCACAAAAAGCAAGTTTTATTTCACTTGTGCTGAAATAAAATGTACAAAAGGAAGTCTGCTGGTGTTTTGTGATTTTTGTTGATAGGAGATGCTTCTGCGACCAAACACGGACTGATGGATTGGCATTTGTATTGGAGAGGAGGAAACTGCTGCTTTGAAACAAACTTTGGTTATATCATGCTAAAGACATGCAAAGTCCAGAAAAGTTGAAAAGCTATCAAAAAACTAGAATTTGATTTAATAATTGCACTGCAGATCATCTCTTGGAGGTGGTGATGATATGGAGATTTAAGTGCCCTTTCCAACATGGTGCGATTTTGGAAAAGGGGTCCAACATTTTGTAAACAGGTCCAACAGGTCATTTAGTATTTGAAAGTAGAGTGATTATGAGTGAAAGGGAGGACAAGCTGAGTAGGAGGCTATATGGTGTAAATTACTTCCTTCCACATGCATGCATCTTATGTGGTAAAAAAATTCTCACTCTTTATCAGACAAACCAGTGATTGGTGTCGCACTGTTTTAGCGTCAAGATGAATAAGACACATCTTGATACACCACATCATGTCTTCCTATTTGTGTAACTCATCTGGAATGTACCCAGACTCTTCTCAGGATTTAACCAAATCTTTGAATAAGAACCATACATGAAGATCCAGGTTAGAATTGATCTTCAGCACACCGTAACTGTTTTAAGGGGCAACCAACAGGTTCCGGTTGTCAGGCTTGCTGACTTGGTTGACATGTAATTGTATCCCAAATGCATAGATTGATGCTCATGGTGTTGATCACTGGATTATCTTCCACCGTATAGTTAGAATGTAGCCGAGTGCAGTGAGTGAGTGAGTTTGGTTTTACGCCGCTTCTAGCAATATTCCAGCGATTTCACGGCAGGGGGCATCAGAAAATGGGCTTCACACATTGTACCCATGTGGGGTATCGAACCCGGGTCTTCGGCGCGACGAGCGACCGAGTGCAGCTTCAAACAACAAACAAGCAGAAGTTGAACAACAAACCCACACTTAAGTTTCAATACTTTATTTGTTTTTTCATTATAAATGTATATAAACAACAACCATCCAACAATGGTTATCAGCAACAAGATATTCAGCACTTTCTTAATTGTGATATGAAAATGCAAACACATTTGCTGTACAATTAATAATAATTTGAACAGAATCCATACAATCACAATTCTGATTTAATGCTGAGCACTGCTCTGACATATGACCTATCACAGAGGCAAACAGTAAGAATAATGATGTTTGTAAAATTAAAGCATGTTATTACTAATTCTACAGCTATAGGAAACATTAATTTCATAAAATCTCTAAGAATACATATGCAACGAGAAGCCCAGCAAATCTTTCTAAATCTGAATTTTTTTTTTAACTTAGATTATCAATCTGTTAATTTGTTTTCAGTAATGAAACAAGTGATTGATGATTTGAGCATTTGGTTTGAGATTCAGTAAAATGGACGAGAAAACTTTGAAATATGTCCTGTCTGTGAAATGCGGAAGCTGCATCTCATGTCCAGCCTCAGCCTGAATTTTTTTTTATATTTTCCACTTATACATGAATGATAAAGATATTTTTCTATGTTTCCATGATACAAAACAAATGATTATGGTAATATGTTAGGTACATTCTCAAATAAAATGACAACTTTCATTATCCCCACTGAAAGAGGATGGTATATATTAGTATATTTAACAAGATTTTCTAGACAAGCATCTGAGGAAAGTGAGTGAAAGATATAAGACAGTTTTGTTGAAACTTCAGTTTCTGTCATTATTTTTCTTGTAATCCACATTTATCAAGGTCGGAAAAGTATCGTGAAAAAACAACCAACACTTAAACAGGCCAAAGACATATAAACTACGGTGGTAACATAATTCAATGCTTTTGTAGAGATGAACTGCATAATTGTTGTCAAATCTTGATTCTGTCTATAACTTGTGGTTCCTATTTGGATACTGCACAAAAGACAAAACATTTAAGAAGACTCGAGTTATTTTCTTCAGATTTTAAAATTTATTCTGTTTGATGTCTTCTACCATTTTGATTCTGAAGCTATCACAAGATATATGAATATACCATTCATATTCCTTCAAATGTACAATACCTCACACCTTTCCAATGACGAATAAATGCTTTAACCACTTGGCTACCCCACACCCCTTATAAGGCGTTGGAAATACTGACCAGCAGAGACAAGAACCAACAGTCATGAAACTACTGAGTTTCATGCTTGGCAAAACTGCTATCCTGAGATCATGTTAAGTACAGTTCCGTCCGTCCCGCTGACGACCATGCCAAACCAGAGCCTGAACCTCATGATGTACACAAAGCATTCTTAATTCAGTAAATACACAGAAATAAACAGGTTTACAGAATTGTTCTGCTGCAACATAAACTCAACAAACAAATCATGTGTTGGGCAAACATATTTACAATTTCAGCAAATAAACAACATGAGCAAAAACAATCTGTTCCCAAAGTTAACTGAGAGATCGATCAAGATTCGTGAGATTTATATGAACGAAAAACACACAACCCCTTTCCACAAAGTGATCAATAGCGATAATCACGACTTCTAATTTTTAATATTAACTTACAGAATATCCAGTGGGTAAATGATATCCCATATTTCGACTTTGGCTTATGTAAGTTCCAGGGCTTAGACAGTCATAACTCTTACAGTTTGTTAATAACAGGACAGTTGAAAGATCTATGAAGATCTAGTTCCCTTCCTTGGACAATGACTTGAGACAATCCCAGTTCTAATATGATCTTACTTAATTTAAATATTAAACGAGACTTACCTGTAAGGTGAAGTTTGATATTAATTCCACCGACCCATGAAGTACTGAGGGATTACGTGAGATGTGCGCATGCGCTGAAACATCAGTCTTTAGCGTAGAAATATGGTTCCTGGCTAGCAAGGGTGGGAGTGGAGGGCACGTAATCCCTCAGTACTTCATGGGTCGGTGGAATTAATATCAAACTTCACCTTACAGGTAAGTCTCGTTTAATATTTAAATTCCACCTCCCCATTCCGTACTATCGGAATCCCGTGAGATTTTAGAGTAGGAGGCATATTTCCAGAAAAGTGTTTTCCCCTCAACCACATGTTAAAGAACACACACAATACTCGTTCTCTTTCAATATGTATTCCAAAAGTACAATGAAACATTATTGCGAAAATTTTATGTCACTATGCCTAAAACCTCTACACATTAACTAGGTCGGCGAAACAGGATCAAGCTCTTCCAGAGCAAATGTATTGCTAAGAACTACTCAAATTTTCAGGTGATAGAATAGCATCACTGAAAACACTGTCATTTTCTACTGGTTTGTTGTAGAAACGTCCAAACACACAGTCCTTGCTCCAGCCTGCTGTATTCAGTATTGTTTTTAAAGGTACTTTAAGGTTACAGGCCTTGCTAGTGGAGGCTGCCCTTATGCTATGAGGCTTAAATATTTTCATATTGATGCCAGCATTCTTTAGCATAGTCTTCACCCATCTAGTAATGGTGTCCTTGGAGACCCTTCTGTGTGGTTTCTGTGTGGCTATGAATAAAGCTGTCTCTTCTCCTCTCAGATCCTTGGTGTGTTCACAGTATTGGGTTAGCAAAGACACTACACACAGTGCTTTGTCTGGGTATCTCTGAAAAGTTAGTTCTTTTTGTTGGTATCCTGGTCGTGTCTGTTTTAACAGGTCACCAAATCTGATCTTGACTTGTCCGTTAGAAATATCTACATTCCTGTTGTCAATCAAATGGAGAGACTGAATTCTCTGTCCTGACAGCAGTAGTATCAAAGTTGCTAACTTCATTGATAGCAACAGCAAGGATTCATCTTCATTAACACCTTTTAGATATTTTATCACTGTGCTTGCGTCCCATGTCACATTATAACGAGGCAAGGAGGGCCTCAAATTAAAGACACCTTTCATAAATCTTGTGACTGTAGGGTGCTGTCCAAAGTGTGGATGGGTCAGTTCTGGCGTCTTCACAATAGCAGACAGGGCTGATCTGGCGGTGTTAATTGCCGAGTAACTGAGACCTAACTTAAACAGCTGAGCTAGGAAGTCTAAACCTTGCCTCAAAGTGGGTGAAAAGGGATTGATACTCCATTTGTTGCAAAACAACCTCCACTTTGAGAGATATGTCCCATATTGTTTGTGCGTGGTTTCTCTCCATGAGTGCAGTATGATGTCCTCAACTGCTGTTGAAAATCCCTCCGTTTGAATAGATCCCCTGATAATTTTACAGCTGCCAGTCGCAATTTCTGGTGAAGCGGGTGTAAAGCTTGTGGTCGGTTTTTCAGTGTCAGTAGGTTTGGTGATCTTGGCAGCAGCCTTGGACAATCTACTAACAATTGCAGCAGCTTGGTGAACCATGGCTGGGTTGTCCATATGGGAACCACCATTAACACGTCGGCCGCTTCTCTGTGTATCTTCTGCAAGACTGGTCCGATCACACTAAAAGGACAGAAAATATAGTCATAAGAATTTCCCCAAAAAACAGAAAAGGCATCCACTGCTTCTGCACAAGGATCAGGGTGCCAGGACACATATCTATCCAATTGTGTGTTCAGCCGTGAGGCGAACAAGTCTCTAGATGGGGTACCATAGATGGATGTTAAGGTTTGGAAAACGCTGCAATCTAATTGCCATTCCTTATCATCACACATATTCCTAGAGTGCCAGTCTGCTTCTGTGTTTTGTGTCCCTGGCAAGTAAGCTGCTGAGATCCAAATGTCTCGTCCGATGCACCACTGCCAAATTTTCCTTGTTATGCTATTGCATCCTATTTTTGTACCACCCATGTGATTAATGTAGGCAACTGCAGTGGTATTGTCTATCATTATTCTTATGTGAAGGTGACTGCCATCTGCGCAGAGTGATTTTAGCACTAACCAGGCTGCATACAGCTCTAAGGAGTTTATATGCATTTCACTTTCCTCACTAGACCAGAGTCCCTGTGCACTAACTCCATTCATAACTCCGCCCCAACCTGTCTTAGAGGCATCTGAGGTTACCAGTACATCTGGCTGACGTTGGTCAAGAAACTGTGGCCTTTTCCCCACATTGTCAATCCACCATTTTAAATCATGGATACAAGTATGATCAAGCAAAACTTTCCCATCATAGTTCCCTTTTTCCCTCTTGAGAGCCTTGTTCTTAACTATTTCCAAATGTTTATAGTACAAGGGTGCAAACATCATCCCATGTCCACTAGCATTTAGTTGTCCGATTGCTGCAGCAAGAGTCCTGATTGAGGTAGTTTTAGTCATGTTGGACTTCAGTAGGTCACGACACACTTTTTGAATTTTCTTTACTCTTTCTTGTGTTAAATTTACAGTCATGGTTTCACTGTCAATTACAAACCCCAGGTATGTAATGGATTTTGTAGGCCTTAGCACCGATTTTTCAGGGTGAACTGTAAAACCTAATGTGTCTAAAGTGTTCACTGTACATTTCACATTCTCCATGCAAAACTCTTCCGTCTCCCCTACCAACAGGGAGTCATCAATGTAGGCAGTGTTATCAAATCCCTGTTTCCTTAGGCTTGAAAAGACAGGTTTCATAACTTTAGTGAAAAGTCTTGGAGCAGATGCTAATCCATTTGGTAAACAAGTGAATTCATATAGCTCATTGTTCCAGTAAAACCTTAGAAATTTTCTATCTTGAGCATGTATCGGAACAGAGTAATATGCATCTTTCAAATCTACTGATGCAAAGTAACAGTCTCTTTGTACCAGATAGATCGCTGTTTTGAAAGTGTCCATTTTGAAATGTGATGAGTCAACCTCTTTGTTTAAGCTTTTTAAGTTCAGAATTATTCTTAGTGAACTGTCTTTTTTCTCCCTGCAGAAAATGTTAGATATATATTCCCCTGGAACATGGGTACATTTTTCAATCACACTAATGCGAAGCAAACGGGAGATTTCGTTGTCTACCCGCTCCCACTCGTCACTGTGTATCCTAAAGGGTGTAGGTATGACGGGCTGGTATATTTGATGCTTAAACTCTATTCGCGCTCCCTGAATGCATTTTAGTGTCCACGTGTCTGACGTGATCACCCTCCAATTGTCATGACACAAGCCAACTTTCCCTGCCATAAAATTTTGTGGTGTATTGCCAATACCGTCAAGTAGCCAGCTCACCTGAGCGGTTTCCACATCACCCTGGTTACAGGACTGTTCTACTGTTTCCGCTGGTCCCCTTTTTTCCATGGTGACCCTGTCGGTCGCTTGCCTAAAAAAGGTCCTTGGTTGTGCCGGCCTGTAGGTCCATATGTGCCTGAGTGAGAGGACTGACCTTTACCTTTAGTAAAACCACCTTTCTTATGTCCTCTATAAGGTGAGTCATAAGGCCTGAATCTGTTTCCGTGGTGGGCTCCGCCATGTCCACGTGGAGAGGGTGATGGAGCAGTAAAACTCCTATTTTGCTTCTCAGAGCTATGTAATTTGTTACTCAGTTCTTTGCACTCTGTTATGTCCTTTATGTTCTTTGGGAGGTCATCTCCAAACAAGTTTGTAGTTGCCACTGTATCCACTGAGCACAACCGTTTATAAGGCCCACGAAGGTCTGGCTTAAAATTCTCTCGCCTTGTGTTGTTGATATCACTATGTAGGCCCACCAACATTCTAACAGCATCCTTGGTTTTCCCCAGGAGTTCTTTAGGGTTAATGTCCTTCTTGTGAACAACTGCCGACATAAGGGAGTCCATCATTTGAATAACCGGAGTAGTGGCCTTGTCCAGCAGATTTTGAATCCGTTGCAGGTTAATGTCTTTGGACCTGGTCATAGCTCTCGCCTCATGCCAAATCACGGCATTAACGCGGGGTGACATCAAGTATTCCAGGTTTTTAGGGCGTTTGTAAGCTTCCATAATGGCTTTGAGTTTTTCCAAGTTCGGGGTTTTAGTGAGCCCATCATTGATAGACCTAGCTAAGTCGCTGTTAATCACAGGCCCTGTTTTATCTTCTTCCCCGAAAAACTCCGTCATGTCTTTCATGAGACTATTAAAATCGTCGGTCTCATCATCGGTCTGCGTCTCCTCCCCTTGATCAAGGCACCTGTGTATCAACATGTCCATTTCATCCTCGTCGGACGTTTCACCCTCCTCCATTTCCTGGGCGCCGCCATGTTTGTTTTTGTTTTGACCGCCACTCGCCGATTCTCGGTCTTGTTCGGCCTTCTCCGCGCTGTTGCTAATTTTAGCCAACGCTGTGCTGATCTGAGCCATGGTGTGTGACTGGGCCTGCTGGCTTGCAAGTAGCGAGCGCAAAATGGCATCAAGGGGGGACTGTTTCTCCCCCGCGGGGTCAAGTTCTCTATGAGATGCGGCTTTCCTCTTGACCCCCTCAGTTTCACTCCGGAAACCTTGCATAGAGTTTGACTTTCCTCCCGTGGACGTACTCTCCAAAGGAATGGTGGTAACCTCCGTGAGGTTTTCCACAAATTCAAAGAAATTGTCAGAATCGGGTGCACGCTGGCCCTTGGCCCCTTGCCCCTCTGGCTGCGCCATTTTGGCAGACCACGACCCGTGGCCGTATCGGTCTCTGAGACAAAACCTGAGTGTTCTAGCCACACACTCACAAGACGGTCAGTCCAAAATTCCCAACTGTTCCTGACACAACCAGAAAGTGTCTGGCGATTTCTGATCGATGATTTATCCTGTCTATTAACTATGTAAATAAAAGTTCTTGGAACTTATATGGAGGCTGTCGACTGATGAAGCAACTCACACGAACTGATGTTTCAGCGCATGCGCACATCTCACGGGATTCCGATAGTACGGAATGGGGAGGTGGAATCCAGCACTTTGACACTGTCTCAAGACAGTCATACCATGTATAGCATGTTCAGCTTGACCTGAGCTACCCTACATATTCATGACCCAGCAGGTCACTTGGTAGGTCGAGTTCACATCATTAAATAGGGGAGCAAAGAATGTTAAACAGCGACCTTGTGTCGCCTGTTTGGACATGTTGACAATCAACAGACAAAAGTGCACCCCTTCACAATAATAAACCCAACCAGTTGTGACACAGCCATACAATGCGTAAGTATTCACTCGATCAGGTCTAGGTGAACAAGCTGTAATTCTCATACTTAACACACTCTTAGTATTACGATGATTGTAATTCCTTTGCCACCAATTTTACAGACATTCATGGTGTGACACCTTAACATTGTCTGAGGCAAGTCAAAGTGCTAAGATGATCAAATTCCCGTAATTTAACACTGTCAAAAGGCAAGTCAAAGTGCTCAGATGATCAAATTCCCGTAATTTAACACTGTCAAAAGGCAAGTCAAAGTGCTAAGATGATCAAATTCCCATAATTTAAGACTGTCTAAGGCAAGTCAAAGTGCTATGATGATCAAATTCCTGTAATTTAACACTGTCAAAGGGGCTCTGAATCCTACAGATTAACACTTTCTTATGTAAGTCAGAACTTACGATGATTTGAACTCCAGGATTTAAAAACTGACTTCTGCCAGCCATAAGACTACATTCTCTTTGTGGAAAGGGACCAAAAACATTATGTCACAGTCTGTATGAAAACAGTGAATACTAACATCTTTGGAAAACTTATTTCTAACAAGGCATAACAACCAACTTCTCTGTATTTCCCATCAAATATGACCTATATGTGTTCTGACAAAAAGATATAACAGCAATATTGCATGAACGATAAGCTACAAAGATGATCATCGCCTGACGATCCCTCATCTTCTGGCTGAACCTACCAAATTTCATTCAAGCGACATGCTTTGTTAATTTCTTACCGTCACATGAAATATGTCACCTCCTACTCCACCTTTAATTCTGATTTAAATCTTTTTTCACACCAAACTGATTTTCATATTCAAAGTATATATAGCAAAAAACCCTGTCTGACTGTCCAAAACAAAAGTCGAGTGGTATATTCCTGAAACTAAGAGCAATTCTATAAGGGCGGAGCATTATGAAATATATATCTCATTAGTAAGCTCACCTATGTATATTATTATATTAAGTCTATGTTCTACTACATACAACGCCAGAGGACAACTTTTGGTGTGTAGTTTCTTTGGTAACAATGATCAACCTCAATGACATCTGTCATAAATATTCATCACAAAAATTTCAGCTTTACTTCAGCAGTTTTACATTTACAGTGGTATGGTAACTAGCTTCAAGTCTTAAGCCATGTCAGTTAAAATATCAGTGTGAAAGTTCTGATTTTTTTTCACAATTTTTCAATGGCTAACCTTCCACTGATGTTAAATATCTTGACCAGGATGAAGGTCTGCTCTAACATGACTTGTATGCATCAGAAAACTGACTTTGAAAGACATTGCATCCCTGGAAATCAATTCAGACTTGCAAACTCAACAGACTGCAAGATACACTATCTCTCGAAATGGGAATATCAAAATACAGCTTCTGATGACAACATGAAACACAGACATGTTCAAAAATAACAACAAGGATACTATAGAGGTTCAGACAGCTACACCAGAGGTTCAGACTGTCACAGCAGAGGTTCAGACAGACAATGTTACCATTCCTATAAGACACAGAAGAGGTTCTGAAAGATAAAAAAGTGGTTCAAACAGACACAGTGTGTGTTCCCAAAGGGTACAGTAGAGGTTCAGAGGATCAGACAGACTCCGCTTGTCTTCCTGAAGTACAGAGTAGAGGTTCAGACAGGCACAGTCTGTGTCCCTGAAGGATACTGTATGGGCTCAAACAGACAAAGCTTGTGTTCCTGAATTACACAGTAGAGGGTTCAGACAGAAGGTTCCCTAGGACACTGTTCAGACATTGTTCAAGATGCTGAGACTTAGTTTAACTGGGTACATGAGACTGACCACTGATATTGAGCTTAAAGGATGGACTGAGGTCAAGACACGCTCTCCGTGTTCACTGAATCTAAGAGTCTGCTCCCCATGGATTTGTGGACAACGTTCTCCAGCCGTCTCCGGGCCTTTCGTTCATCCTCCATGTCTTTCTTCAACTTCTTCTGCTCCTAAAAGTTGGAAGAGCACAGTATCAGATGTTGGTTTGTAGGTTAGCTGTTTTATTCTTGGTAATATTTAAGTAATTATCAAATAATATTTTTGGACATTTTTGGGTCATTAAAATGGCAAGCATTCGTCATGCAACTAGAACATATCAATTCTAAATAGTTTTAGGGTAAGTACTGTCCTTGAAATTATGCTACATATTGGTACCAATTTTCTGTGTTACTAGCATCAAATCTTTGGACAACAGTTTCCAAGTTATCTAGTTGAAACACAATGATAAGCAGTTCTCAGGAAACTAGTATCGATAAGCACGTTCCTGAGAACTACATTCCACATTGCTAAACAATTTCTGTGTAACTAGTATCTAACCATTGGTATTCAGTTCCCAAGCTACTAGTAGCAACAAAATGGTAAGCAGTTGTGGGTTACTAGCATTTACCTGCTCCAACTCCTTGACCTTGTCCTTGAGAGAGTAGACAGTGTCTACCAGAGTCCTGTAAGACAGACACACATCACAGTCAGAGACTGTCAGAGGCAAACTAATTATTACATTTCAGGAGGAATTTCATCAACTAGCACAAGAAAAAACATAATGTGTCTTGAGTAAGAAATGGTCTCCAGGGTGCCATTGTGCAAAGTGATGTTAGCACAAAGGTGGTAGAAACTTCTCACATCTATACATAGACTTACGACTGACACAGTGATAATGAATGGATACACATGACGTATGGTCATACTCCCACACCTTAACACAGACTTACGACTGGCATTACTAGCGATAAGGTGGTCACACTTGCACACCTTAAAACAGACTTAAGACTGGCATAGCGATAACGGTGGGCACACTCCCATGCCCTAACATAGACTTATGACTGGCGTAGAGATAAGGTGGTCACAACTGCCATACTTTCACACGGACTTACGACTGGCGTTGCGATAAGGTGGTCGTAACTCCCACACTTTACCACATACTTATGACTGGCGTAACGATAAGGTGATCGTGACTCCCACACCTTCCCACAGACTTACGACTGACGTAGAGATATGGTTGCTTTGTACAACAGCACCCTGATATACTGTAATTTTCCGGGTTGTTTTCAAAAATTAATGGTTCTGTACATTTTGTGAATTCATCAAAACATCAGTCAATGTTCAGTGAGTGAGTGAGTGAGTTTAGTTTTACGCCGATTTTTAGCAATATTCCAGCAATATCACGGCGGGGGACACCAGAAAATGGGCTTCACCCATTGCACCCACGTGGGGAATCGAACCCTGGCCTTCTGCGTGACGAGCGAACGCAGTAACCACTAGGCTACCCCACCGCCCCAGTCAATGTTCAGAGCAAGGACTGAAGCCAAACATTAGAGGGTGTTCATGATGATATAGACAAGGATATGGGATCAGGTTTGTGATCAAATACATTTATCAACACACTCATTTGATTAAAAGTCGAAGCCTGGAAAGCAAGCAATGACTATTCACACAGCAAGCAGCATCAGTCACTAATACTGGACTCATGGTCTTGCAAACAGAGGTCAACGATATGAACAACAAGTAACAAAGTTTTATAATGAGGACACAACTAGCTTGGTTACAGGTTTTAATCCCCTGATCCACAGTATTAGGGTCTAATGACCTGCAGATGTGCTTGGGATATATTCTCCCACGAAATTCTCAAGCAAACCCTGAAGATCGTAGTTAGAACTAATCTTCAGACCCATGCTTGTCATAAGAGGCGACAAACAGGATTGGGTGTTCAGGTTCACTGACTTGGTCGAAACGTCACTGAATGCCAGTTGCGTAGATGAATGGATACTCATGCTGTTGATCATTGGATTGTCTGGTCGAGACTCAACAGTATCCAGACAATACAGAGATCAACAGCAGGAGCATAGATCTGTGCAGTGGGAATACAATAACATGTGTCAGCCAAGTCAGCAAGCCTGTCCAACCGATCGCATTAGTCATCTCTTACGACAAGCATAGAATGCTGAAGATCTAACCCAGACTGAAATTTAAAAGAATGAAAAAGCATACTGAGTGACAAAACATTTTTCATACACACAGCCAGTGAGCTACCTACTTTTCCTGGAAGTCAGTCTCATCGAAGATCTTCTCGTGGTCCGGAATGAGAACGTGGGGGGAACTAAGAACGTCTGATCACCACGACGACGAGGACAACAACCAGAGGTGCAAAGGAAAAACACAACAAAATAAGCGTGGACAACACAATTTGCAAATAAAACAAAATGAAAACAAGAGAAAGAGAGAGAGAAAGAGAGAGAGTCTCACTGGTGCAAAGTCTTGCAAGAAGAAGACAGAAATGTTTAATTCAAAGCATGACTTTTGTCATTAATTGCGTTCATTAGTCATGCAACAAAACTGAACTTAATTCTTAAGCATACGTTGAAGTCTTGTCATCAAAATGGACAACATTTGAGTTCATTTCAGAACATTTGAGTTCATTTCAGAACATTTCAGTTCATCTTAG